>NC_132893.1:30971781-31111781 GCF_030463535.1 Salminus brasiliensis
GCTGAAGGACCGGGGGAGCTGTCCAGTGCTGAAACAAACGGATGACATGAAGAAGCAGCAATAAATCTGTGCTTGTGTCGGAGATGGAGTGGGTATAGTGAGCCTGCCTTGCTAGGGAATACAGCTTCAAAAGTGTGTGTGTGTGTGTTTGGGTGTGGGTGTGTGGGAGAGAGAGAGAGAGAGAGAGAGAGAGAGAAAGCGATAAAGATTTAAAAAGAGCCATCGCTCTTTAAATAACATACTAAGAGAAGAAGTAAGCTGTGGGCCAAAAGGTTATGTATCAATAATGCATGTGTACACAAGAGATGAACCTCTAACCCCTCACTGGATAATTTAAGGATCACAATGTTTTACCTCACTGAACGTGTGTGAAATTTGATTTTACAATGCAGAGGATTCACTGTGCACCCTCGAGCTAGCAACCTGACAGCTAACCCCCACAGAGTAAAAGAAGAAGCTTGGGGGAAACAGCTGTACACAGCCCCCCCTACTGTAAGCCAAACATAGACGAACAGCCAAGACATGTTTGGGGTCTGAAAAGCCCAATGCTGGCATATCTGAGTGCTTAGCCTGCTTTAACACAACACAGCTCAGAAAAACTGGCCTTATTAGTGAGCTCATTAGTTGGATCAGGTGTGTTTGGATTAGGGAAAAGCACAGCAGATGGGGCTTTAGGACCTGAATTGAGGATCACTGCAGTAGAGAGATGAGGCAAAGTCCTGTTAAACAAACACCACCGCTTAATAAAAGGGTTCCTCAACGGTTCTTTAGTAAAGACAGTGATTCTACATAGAACCATTAATGGCTTAATTGGTCAAGGGGTTCATGGTTTGGTGCAAGCAGTTGCATGGAGAATACACAGTACAAGCCTTTAGGGTAAATACAGTCATCTCATGAGTGCATGTGGCACCTGGAAACCTTTTAATGCTGTAAGATGTTGAAATTGGATGGTACTGAGCTGTGGAGTGGTGGAACACTCTTGTCACGATCAAATCTTCACAGCAATCCTCCAAAATCTAGTAGAAAGCCTTTCCTGGACAGTGGAGATAGCTACTCCAACAAACGCAGGACAAACTCTTTTTAATCCCGTTGGTTTAGGAACAATGAATGAGTAGGTGTCCCAATACTTTTGTCCATATAGCGTATACTGATATGACCAGCAGTGTTGGTACAAAACCTGAGTTGGTGTTAGCAGTCACCACAACATACTCAGTCTACATATGCAATGCACTCATTCAGGATGAATACACATGCCGTTACACCTCTACCGCCAACACACTCTGAAGGTGATATTAGTGTACAAACAGCAGGCCAGAGTGAGTCACTCTTCCAGCCCCCAGCAGGTGCAAAGAGTCAGAACACACCACTGAAACCTCCCTACATAATCTCTCCTCGCCTAAACAGAGGCACAGAGGATCATCATCCCTCAGTAACACAGATTTAGAGTAATGGCAAGAGCGCTGCTCTGCTGCCCTAGAAGCAGTGTGTGGGTGTGACCTGCAGCCGCTGCACTGTGAGAGCAGCATTTCACACCTGTCAGCTCCCATTACAGACAGCCTGAGTCCAACAGGTAGCGCTGCAGCACTGGAGCCACCGCAGCTGATCCACACGCACAGCATAGCACTGCAGTGAACAATTACCTCTGTTACCCAGTAATCCCATCAGGCCACTGTCTCACATTTACATTTACAGTGACTTACACTATATGTCCAAATGTTTGTGGACACCCAGTCTAATGAATACATTCAACTACTTTAAGTTGCACCTATTGCGGACACAAATTTGCACATCTTGTCTAGTACTGCCAATAGAATAGGACTCTCTAGGGCAGATAAACATGAACCTGTTGGCACCGTGCCTAATGTCAGGTGTGCGTTAGAGGGGTATAAAACCCCCCAGCATTGAGCTGTGGAGCAGTGGAAGAACTATGTTCTCTGGAATGATGGTTGGTGCTCCATCCAGTACTTTTGGGATGGGTTGGGGAGTTTGGGATGATGATCATCCAACATCCTGACCTCACTAATGTTCTTGTCGCTAAATGCAATCAAATCCTTACGGCAATGCTCCTCCAAAATCTAGCAGAAAGCTTTGTACCCTGGATAGTAGAGACAGTTACTCCAACAGAAGCAGGATAATCATAGCCTTGATTTTAGAGGGCAGTGGTGGCTCAGCGGTTAGAGTGCCGGGATATCGATAACAGGGTTGTGGGTTCAATTCCCAGGCTCAGCAAGCTGCCACTGTTGGGCCCCTGAGCAAGGCCCTTTACCCTCTCTGCTCCCCGGGCGCTGGAGTTGGCTGCCCACCGCTCTGGGTGTGTGTGTGTACTCACTACCCCTAACACATGTGTGTGTGTGAGTGTGTGTTCCATACCAGATGGGTACACATTTCGCTGTACAGTGACAAATACGTGCACCTTTACCTTTTTAAAAGAAACAATTAATAAGCAGGTGTCCCAATACTTTTGTCCACATGTGTATATACTGTATAGGCATATTTGTGTGCCCTATATGATGATAATGCATCCCTATATGATGCGACCAGCGGGATACTGAGCAAGTGGGCTGTGGCGTGGCGTAGTGAGAGGTGGAGGAGGAAGGAAAGGGATCGCAGCTCTGTAGGAATTACAACACAGGCCACAAAGCCCCGACTTCAGCAAGCGATTCAACAGCTTGGCATTCTGTTGTTGTGAGATGATTATGCAAACATCCGGCTGTCAGTTTGAAAAATGCTGTGTGTGAGAATTTTCGCATTTCGTAAAGGTCAGCTCGCTGTAAACGATCGAATATACATTTACATGCTCAGATATGTCGGACCGCAAATGTCAGTGTTCTTGAGAATGCCTGAGAATAAAACAGCCATTTCTACGGGTCTTCGCGACTGTGTTTGTGAATGTTTGTAAATGAGCGTCTGTATGTGTAACGTAACAGGCAGTGAAGGTCAACCCGGGCTTTGGAAAGGCTTGTGTGTGTGTGTGTCCAGTATGAGGATGTTATAGACCACACATACAGCATGTGTGGTCAGTGCTTAACCCTGTGAGTCCTGGCTGTCTCTGACCGTCTACACAGAATGAGCTCTTTACACGTTACTCAGCAACCCAGCTACTGTAACATATGAGTAGAGGCAGGCTGCATCGCAATACTCATGGCCAGGACAGGCAAAGAATCAAGAAACGGTCAGGCAAACAAATGCATGATCCGCGACTGGTAGAACTCCCCAAACTGTGGTGCTTAAGTGGAGCCCTAAACAGCCCAATCATGAACAGCACCTGTGTGCTGGAGATGAGCCTCAGGTGAAGGGCGGAGCTTGGCCCTTGCACATTGGAGCACATGACCTGTAAACAGACCCAGTTACATTCCAGTGCCAGTAGTTTCTTAATCATTTAAGGTGGAACTAAAAATCTCAGTTAAAAACTAGAGAATAACTCCTGCCTACACTCATCACTTGAGTGTCTCTTGGGCTCAAAGTTTAAACACTTCGGCCTGTAAACAAGCTCACAGAGCTTAAACTGAGCAAGACTGACTGGCAAAAGTTGATTAACACTGTGCGTTGGGGGAAGCAGGTTAGATGAACTAGTGGAATTTCTGAAGTTTAAGGGCTTTTCTTGATTGGTGTATATTTTCTTAAATTCACCTTTAAGAAACTTGTACATAAGATAATCCTAGATCTGGGCAATATGACAATATTTTATCATATCATGAGAAATTTTGTTATGGTGATAACAATAAGCTTCTCTAAGCATATAGAAGATACTGTTAGTGCTTAATAAACACTGATCAGCTGCAGGTTTCATTACTAACAGTGTAGTTAGACTGGTTAAATTAGATGAAGAGTAGCAGATGTTGAGTAAAAATCACTGTATTCAGTACAGGAGAGGATCTGAATAGTGGTTTATAAGAATCTGTCTCTCCTGGTGTATTTAGTCTTTGATTACATATATCGTAATAAATATAGTGTGTCACAAAAAATATTTAAATATTGTGAGTATTCTGGTATTTTTCCCATATCGCTCAGCTCTAGATAATACCCACATGTTTATATCAGACTGTTCAGACCTCATGTAACATGAAAAACATACTTTCACTTATGTGGATAAATTGTATTGGTGCTTAAAGTGGGTTCACCAGAGTCTTAGCTTCACAAAAGTACTGGAATTTATGAATATGAGAAGCAGAAGACAAGTTTCTGAGTCTCCACACAGATGAGAGGCAGATGGCGGATACACAAATCCACCAATTAGACATGGCGAGAGGCAGAGACAAGTATCTTGACCCATCTTCATAGCCTCATAACTCTGGATGTGAGTCCATTAAGGTATGGCAATTGAAAGAGCAGACTCTGCAGATTCAGGAGATGTTTGAACTGTATTGTGTGCTGTATTATCACACAGATATTAATAGAAACACCAAGAAACATCTCATTTGACTGCATATGTAAATGTATAGACATTATATTATACAGGATTAAATAGAACAGTGTGTGTGTGTGTGTTTACCTGGTCCACAGACGGTGGATTTGATTCCAGTCTGCTCCAGTGCAGGCACTCTGTTGATAGCCCCCTCGATGTGCTGCATGAAAACATCCCAGTCCAGATCAAACAGGCTGAAGGCAAATTTGTCCGACACCTGTATGACCAAAAAAAAACCCAACATCTTTAATCCAATCTGCACTGGAACATCAGATCCATGTTTATTAGGATTGTACTGGGAGGGGTTTAGGTTGTCCGATGAGTCTAGGAGAGATGGATGCGTTTACACCGCCATAACGTGGCTCAAGTGCGTCTCAGACCACCTCCTGAAGTGGTTTGAGTGATGGGATTTGAGCGATCCTGGGTGAGGTTACACTTGCATCCAAGTCCAGAACCCATCTGATCCCGAACCATGGTCCGCCTATTAGTGATTTTTGTCCTACAGCATCAAATCACTTCTAAAGGTACAGTAGAAATTTTTTATTGTCATGATGTTGAATAACGTTAATAAATATAGCTTATGTAAGCAAAGCACTAGTTAATAATTGCTCTGATTCCTCCACAATCAAACTGAACAGGCCTCCTTTGACTTAACACCTACCAGCAACCAGCAAGCAGCAGCTGCCTGAGCGCATTTGTATTGCTGCTGCTGTGTGTGCGTATGGCAAGACTGAGGACTTAAGGTGAGCTGGAGCAGGAGAATGTTTAAAAAAAAAAAAAAAAAAAACCCTCTGGGATTTCCACACAGGCCGAGAGAGAGAGAGAGAGAGAGAGATGTAGACAACATGTCTTCTCAAACACTGAGTGCATAGGTCTGGCTACATCTGATTTGAAGCCGGTCAAAGTGTTGTTGTTTTTTACGTGCTAGACAGTTTATAAGTCTCTCCACACATGCACCCAAACAGAGAAAATGAAAAGCAGGTCCCTGCTGTGCAGTGTATGCTTTAGGCTCTACGCTACTGAGCAGGTTAAGATATCACACAAGGTAAACTTTCTGGGTAAAGTATGAAATGCAACAAGCAGCTCCAAGAGGAAGAAAGAAGAGCGGACTAAACAGGACTAACTGAGACAGTAAGTGAGGACAGTTTGTGGACAGTACAATATGTGGAGGAGGGAAACAGACTACATGAGGACAGTGTTTAGAAAGTGTAGTACGTGTGAGGGAAGAGGGTGTGGAGGCACCATGAGGACAGTATGGGAAACATGTTTGGAAGGTGGCAACAGTGTGTGGGTAGTATGTGTGTGGACAGCGTAAGAAGATACTGTGAGAGGATGTTGGGGAAGTGCGAAGACAGGGTAAAAGGACAGCTGGGACATGTTTAGGGACAACATGGGGGAATGGTTTTAGGACAGTGTTTGGATCAAAGTAAAGCAAGCAGGAATCATATCTGGGAGATGTGGTTTGAGGGCAGTGTGGAAGACAAAGTGAAGGGACAGTTTAAAGGGACATCATCTGAGGAGACTGTGTTTGGATAGCATGCATTTACAGCAAGCAGACATCATGACTATAAAAATGGAGTGTGGGGGACAATGTGAGGAGACAATGTAAGGAGAGGGTTTGTGGGGGCCCGTATGGACAATACAGCAAGGGGACTGTTTAAGGGGACAGTTTGTAATGACATTGTGAGGGGGGGGGGGTTGAGGGAACATCATTTAAAGAGACAGTGGTGGATTGCATGCAGGAACAGTGAGCAGGCATCTTGACTGGGGAATAGACTGTGAGGGACAACTTGAGGAGACAATGTAAGGAGCCAGTATGTGGGGGCCAGTATGGACATGTGTGGGTGTGACGGGATGGTTTTCGGGACAACATTAGAAGGGACAGTGTTTAGATTGCATGCACAGAATGCAAGCAAGCACCATGTCTGGCGGGGTGAAGTGTGAGGACAGTGTGGAGACAGTAAGGACAATGTGTGGAAAGGAGCAGTGGGGACATTGTGAGGGGACAGTATGAGAGAACAGTGTGAAGAGACCTCGTTTGGATAGTGGGGACAGGATTGGTGTGTGGGGACAGTTTTTGGACAGTGGGGGCAGCAGATTGAGTGTATAGTTTTATGGATGATGTAAAAGGAAGGCACATGGCAAGTGGACAGTGTGAGGGGACAGCGCATGGACAGTGTGTGGGCCCCGTGTGTGGGCACGGTGTGTGCTCCGATATAAAAATAAACCCTGGATGGTCTGCAGGTGCTGTTGCTATGCCGACCTTCCTTGTCCTGTCTCATTAGAGGGCTCACCTGGCTGGGTAGCACGGGACAGCTTGGTTATTTATAAATGCTCACGCTGCACCCAAACTATCCAACTACCCAACTGCCCTGCTCTGTGTTCTCCTCCTGAAACGAGGCTGTAATCGATTCTGCTACAGTCAGAGAGTCCTGTAGGGGAAACTAGACGAGCAAGAAAGTTTTACTGTGCCTTTGAGCCCCCCCCCCCCCCCCCCCCCCCAACCCAAACACACACACACACACACACACACACACACACACACACACACACACACACACACAGGGTAGTGATAATTAGAGGAAAGAAAAAGAGAGAATGAGAGAATGAAAAGGACTGGGACACACTCTGAGACAGAGAGAATAACAGAAAAGAGAGAGAACAGAGAGAAAGAGGGTGAGAGAGCAAAAGAGATGGGGAGAGAGAGAGAGAGAGAGAAAATGGTAGAGAGAGAAGGCGAGAGAGTGGGAAAGAGAATGACATAAGAAAAAGAACAGAGATAAAAAGGGTAAGAGAATAGGAGAGAGACTGTGAGAAAGAGAGACTGGGAAAAAGAGAAAGAGAGACCAGGAGGGAGATAGAAAAGGGAGACCAGAAGAGAGAGAGACTGGGAGAAAGAGAGAGAAAACACACACACACACAAACACACACACACACACACACACACACACAGGGAGATTGCATAATAATACACACTAAAGTTTTCAGCTGTGGCTAAGCACTATTTCACGCTGGCTGTTGTGAGCAGGGGAGAGTGAGAGAGCGAGAGAGAGAAAGAGAGACCTGGGAGAAAGAGAGAGAGAGAGAGAGAGAGAGAGACTTGGGAGAAAGAGACAGACTGGGAGAGAGAGAAACAGAGAGACTGGGAGAGAGAAAGAGAGACCAGAAGAGAGAGAGACTGGAAAAGAGAGAAAGAGAGAGACTGGGAGAGAGAGAAAGAGAGAGACTAAGAGAGAGAAACAGAGAGACTGGGAGACTAATTAGGTGGTCTGTGAAACTGATACACTAGGAGTAAAAACATTACAGAGGATCAGACACTCTTAACAATAAAGGTTCTAAGGGTCTCACAGGTTACACGGTTCTTCATGCATCGCTCAAAGAACCTTCATGTCTGAGTGCACCACTAACTATTTCACACCGCTCTGCTCCGGTGCCGAAACCAGAATACTAAAAAAAAAAACTCACTGAGGACTGAAACTAGAAATGCGCGAGCACTCAGTCACCCCACCCTGTAACCCCACCCTCCTCATGGAGATGCTTAGTTCACTCCAGCTCTTTTCTGAACACCACAGCAAGCTCCTGAAGAACGCTCACCTTGTCCCAGAAGATTGGGTTCTGCTCGTAGCCTCCCACAGACAAGGCGTCACCCTGGAGCCGGAGGTAGACAGATGCATCGTGGTCCCTCACATTGGGCATGTTCTACAACACACACACACACACACACACACACACACACACACACACACACACACACACACACACACACACACACACACACACACACACACACACACACGTTCATAAGTTCAGTTGAGTCCTCATGTGACATATCATCAGGGTTCAGGTCAATTTCATCAGGGTTCCATCTAGATCAGTCTGAAAGTCTATATGTGTAAGACTTTCACACAGCAATGGAAATGTATGACCACCAATTAGCAATTAGCAAGTCCAGTTCCCCCCATCATTCTGTACGTAATACTCCAAAATTGAAACCAGATTTTATTTAAAACATTTTTAAAAAGGACAAACTCATGAAAACATTCATTTTACATGGACATAAGTATTCAGACACTTTGCCACAGCACATTAAATTTTACTCTGGGGGACTTCCATTTCTCTTAAGTACTGAGTAAAGGGTCTGAATATTTATGTCAATGCAATATTTTAGTTTTTCCTTCTTAATACATTTTCAAAAATCTCAATTGTTTAAAACTCAGTCGTTTTCACTTTCTTATTACGTGGAAATGTCAAAAACAAAAGTCACATCACAAAAACAAAAGGTGTGCTTAAATGACATTACATTACATTACATTATTCCCAATCATCTGGATCATTTCTGCTGGTGTGAACATCAGGAAACAATCATGCACACAACTTTTAAATGGGGGCAGTTAGGGATGCACCGATCTGGCTTTTTAGGTCTAATACCGATACATAGACTTTGCAAATCGGTCCACACCGATACCATTGTTGAATTAATAAATCGTATACCTCACCATGTGGGAGAGACTAAAGGCATCAGGATTGATGAACACATTACTTTACTAACTTTGTAAAACAAAATATAAGAAATTAACACATAGATATAAATGTACCTAATTGTTTTTATTTGTCATTAAAATAAACAATTGTGCAGGACGCAGCACTTAAATTCAAACTTCTTAAAATGTATTAAAATATATAAAATAATTTGTTCGAACACACACAGTAATCAATCTTATTTCTAAATAATTAGCATGAACAGCAAATCAAAATAAAATCTAGCAGCTGAACCTAAGAATAAATCCGTAACTTGGTCAAACATACAGGCAGTAATCAAAAACTGCAAACATGTAAACAATTAGTTCAGTAAAGGTAAAGGTACACTGTACAGCGAAATGTGTCCTCCGCATTTAACCCATCTGTTGTAGTGAACACACACACACACACACACACACACACACACACACACACACACACACACACACACACACACACACACACTAGTGAACTTGGGGCAGTGAGTGCACACACACCCAGAGCGATGGGCAGCCAACTCTAGCGAGGGTAAAGGGCCTTGCTTAAGGGCCCAACAGTGGCAGCTTGCCAAGCCTGGGAATCGAACCCACAACCCTGTTATCGATAGCCCGGCGCTCTAACCGCTGAGCCACCACTGCCCCTCACACCAACAAATTAAAGTGAAAGGATCGGTCCCATGAATCTGCCTAATTATCCGATACCCGCTAATTTTGGTAATATTGGGGCCGATATCCCATCCTAATATCGGACAGGTGCATCTCTAGGGGCAGTGATGGTACGATTGGTGTGTGAAACTTGCACCTTTGCATTTGAACTGGAGCTGGAGGCTAACGTAGCTAACAAGCAAAAGAAATTTGTGACCACCAATCATCAATGTAAGTGCAAACTGCGAAAGCACATCTCAAATCTCAAGTAGAAACGGTCTTCATGTGACAGTGAGGAAATCTAACTCTAAATCTAGAGGTCAGTGAAAATACACAGGATACAGATCACTACTGTCTGAAAAAAAACCCTGAAGCTGCAAAACTGAGAGGAACTTAAGTTGAAGATGAGATTTTATTGAAAGTACTTCAGGAGCATCTTCATTTGTCCATTAGTCATGGAATGTTCACACTATGTAAAGGACAGCTGGTGTTTTCAGACGTTCTCCCACCACCATGACAAATACAGACATGGTCACACAAAAACCTTCACCTTGTAACCTTGTATCTCCAAAACAGCAACTTTACAGGAGGAGGAAAAAAACGTCTCAACTTTCAATGGAAGTCAATGTAAAAAGATTTTAGCCCAACTCATTTTAGAGCATTTCTATTGGTCCGATCATCATGACAATTTGATTCACATTACGTCATAAAGTGAAAAATGAAAATATTAAGATTTAAGGCTTTTGCACTGTAGCGATGATGTACAAATCCACAGATTTAACTAAATAATATGATAGTAACTGGATGTGTTTGTTGAATGTGATGGTTTGTGTGAAGCATCTCCTCTAGTTTTCTAGTTTAAGGGCTTAATTAGTCCCTTCTCTTGGATCAGTGCGCTTCTCCTCTCCCCCCAAAGCCCCCTGATTCGTCATCAGGCTCATGAGCAAATTAGCATGTGGGAGACATACGAGCGCTTCATACTTCTGGCATGATTCATGATACACTGGGTGGTGTGATAAGAGCAAGAGGCCTGGCATCAGGTTTTTTTAAGCTACTGAAAACACACACACACACACACACACACACACACACACAGAGGGAGATTGCATAATAATACACACTGAAGTTTTCAGCTGTGGCTAAGCACTATTTCACGCTGGCTGTTGTGAGCAGGGGAGAGTGAGAGAGCAAGAGAGAGAGAGAGAGAGAGAGAGAGAGAGAGAGAGAGAGAGAGAGAGAGAGAGGCAATAACAGCAAGGCAGTTAATTAGAGAAAGAGAGAGCAAGGAGAAAGAGAGGGCAGACTTTGATAAACAGAGAGAGGAATAAGGACAAGGGCAGAAAAGAGTGTGAAGAGAAAGAGAGAGAGAGGGAGAACAAGAAAAAAAAAAAGAGAGAGAGAGAGAGAGAGAGAGAGAGAGAGAGAGAGAGAGAGAGAGAGAGAGAGAGAGAGAGAGAGAGAGAAATAAGGGCAGATGAATAAGATACAGACTCCGAGCCCTAGGCTTTAACTCACGGTCACTGCTTTGCCTTCTACCCAAACGCTCTTCTGCTCTGTGCTCTAAACTCACAGCACAGCGCCCTCTACTGTCTTTTACCGCATAGGCAACTGTATTCATTAAGCTTCTAAGGGTGCTCTCATACCTACCTTGTTTGGTCCGAACCAAAATAGTAGACATGAAAGGTGCCACGAACCATGGTTCAAACCAAAGGACTATAATTTGGTTAAACTAAAAGAGTTGACCTCGGTCCGGATCAACTGAACCATGGTTTGGTTCGTTTGCAGCATGAAAACACTTAGTTCGGACTTGTGGACCAATTGCAGGAAGTTAAGGCAGGCTATCGTCACCCATCAGACAACAGAAGAAGAAAAAGGCCTAGAAAAGTAGCCAGAAGTTGGTGCTGCTGGTATACGGACTATTCCGTTCCGCGGTAAACATTAATGGTGGAGTCAGTGGTTATGAAGAGTCAGCCAGTGCCCACTCCTCACACTAATACAACTCTGCTTTCCACACTGCTGATGTGTGGCCGTGCTCGATGTGTTGCCTATGACTCTGGTGGATCAGTGCTTACGGATCATACCGGTACTCCGTTCATGTGACGAACAGCTGCTCAGTCTGTGTGTTTTTACTGCAGCTCTGGGCACTCCAATTATCCTCCCCAATTTTAGTTTTTAGCCAATTACCCAACCCACCCGTTAGTACTCTCCTCCCCCTATCACATGTAATGCTGCCGACACTGGGAGGGTGATGACTGATGCATGCCTCCTCCGACACATTCTCAACCTGCCACCGCCTCTTTCGAACTGCCACAGATGCAACATCACACACTCGGACGAAGGTGCTGGCTTCCCAGCTATGATGCACCGGCTAGCAGACGCCAGCCAGCATCCCACTGAGGTGATGAGGGTAGAGACAGAGAGTGCCATCTACCCACCTGGAGACAGCAGTGCCAACTGTGTTCTCTCTAGCTCTGGCTGCTGATGGCAGGCAGCATGAACTGGGATTTGAACCAGCGGCCATGGTTGCAGCAAAATATTAGATGTATGAACCAGATTCAATATCTTGAGAATGATATTGTCAATAATCATATCATACCAGATCACTTTTGAACTACTTTCTGAAACACAACAATGGAGTGTGAGAGTCCAGGAGCTGAGATTAGAGGGGTTATCTTACCTGGATTCCCTCAATTCGCTCTGTGACCACGTAGGCATGGTGCATCGCAATCAGAGGCACGTTCACACCAGCCATCTCCCCTAGCTTTGTGGCCCACACACCTAGCCAACCAGAAATAACAGAGAGCATGTTATAGTGAAGAGCATCAGAGATGCTGATTTAAAAGAACAGCTGAAGTGCATCATTCAGTGTGCTGTAATTCAATGCAGTGTGCATCTCAGGGTGAAGCAAGATTAAATAATAATAATAAATAAATAAATAAATAAATAAATAAAAATTACTATGTAAATAAATTAAAATGTACTGGAGCTAAAGTAGCTTAGAGCCTGTTCACACCTGGCGTTAATATGCGGTTTGTATCTGGATAGTATCTGAATTATTACTCGTATTAATGTTTTTTAGAAAGAAAGTTTTGCACACATTTGATGGAACCTGATCACAGAAAACGGATTCCATCAACACTTGTATTAAATTTGGACGAGATCCGTCTCTGACCACCACCGAATGTGGTTTAAGTGATCCGATCATAATCCGATCACAATATGTCTTGAAGGTATCCGGCTGTTTATGTGGTTTATGACTACATATATCATACGCAAAAGTTTTGGTCCCCCTGATGTGGATTGTTTATCCAGTTTTGATGATTATCTACTGATGGTTCACTGAACTGTAAATGAAGGTATCCCCCAGGGGTCTGTTCTTGGACCTCTACTTTTTTTTTTAATCACATATATTTCCCCACTGCAAACATGGCTTTAAATTTTACTGCTACTTTCATGGTATATATAGAGCCATGTCAGCAGAACCTCATCCTCGGCCAGTTCCTGCATTGCAGATTTAAACCTTTGGCTGCGTAATAATTATTTAAAACATAATCCAGATAAAATCCAGAGGTAATATTAGTTATATATAGGTTATATCAGCAAAATCTCACTCCCTCAAGTATCGAATTTCACTGTTGATATTGACGGTGTTGCTATCAAGGTCTCCTCCTGTCTCCTTGACTCATCACTCACCTTGGAGTCTCACATTAAGTTAGTCATCTGCATAACATCACCCAATTATGCTCCATGCTTAGCGTTAGCAGTGCTAAATTACTGATTAACGCTTTTCTCTTTTCTCGTATTGACCACTGTAACTCACTTTTCTACAGTCTACCAGTCAAACTGCTCAATAGTCTCCAGTACATCCAGAACTCTCACCAGGCGCTCAGCTCGTATTACTCCTTTTCTCCGGCAATCGCTCTGGCTTCCTGCTGACTACAGGATTAGTACAACATTAGTACAAAAACCTAAGGCGTCTACATGGTCTGGCTCCAACACGTCTGTCTGATCTTTTTTTCTGATATAGATCTTCTAACTCCGGACTTCTTCCTGTTCCTCCCATTTGATATTCTATTATGGATGGCAGATCTTTCAGATCTTGCTGCCGGCCCAAACTGGAACGCTCTTCCTCATGCTCTTCATAACTGTTCGACCCTTGTAATTCTTTTTTTTTAGGTCTAAGTAAAGTGTCCTTGGGTTTGTGAAAGGTGCAATATAATTTGAACTTCATCATCATCATCATCATTATCATCATTATTGTTGTTTCCTCAAGTAGAAAGGTCTGGTCTCTAAGAGTACATTAGGTCAGTTAAGTGTTCCTGAAAAGCCTGCCCATCACAAGCTGTTCCAACCAAAGTTCACAGTGTTCCTTTGTTTTGAATGAAGAAACACACTGCTGACTTCAAACAGCCCCCTCTTATTGACTCTTCGGCTGATGTACGCTTGAACACAACTCCAGCGATCCAGTGATCTGTTGATTTATGGTGACGAACTGAACTGAACTGAACTTTAGCTCCATAAATTGATTGGTGGCTTGTTGGTTATCCCACAGCAGCAGTCAAAACTCACTCGGGTCAAAGCTGATTTGTGATCCACAATGCTTTGATTTGTTTAGTGTCTGTGTATCCTCCTTCAGTCAGCATTACTCTATTCATTTCTTTGCCTTCGGCACTCAGGCGCAACACCGGATCACCGAATTTTAGTTATTAATGGAGACAGTTGCAGTCGGGAGAACAGACCGAAGTCCCAATATCCTGCTGCTGCCTTAATCAATCAACAAAGCCGCAAAAAAGCCCGCAGCCACTCTACCCACGCAGATAATCTTCTCTGATTTGATTCAATTAAAAGGCTTTTAAGGCTGAATGGACCGGGGTGTTGCACGCACTCGAGACAAGAACTGAACTTTGCTCTTCGGGGGTGGGGGGGGCTTTTTTAGAGCTTAACTGTCCACTGGGTTCAAGAGATTAGGCCTGGTCCAAGACTGCTGAGCTTTTCTCTGTTAAAAGTGTAAAAGCCTTGATATGATGCAGCAAAAATGGGCTAAATTGTCTCAACAAACAGGGGAGAAACATTAAGGGCTTAGTTTCACAGGTACTAGCCTTTGTAATTTGAGATCACTGAGCGCCCTCTAGTGGTGATGAAACAGGTGACTGAATTTAATCCAATCAAGAATTGCACAGATTTGGGTTTTTCATGCATCCATACACAACAGACAGTTTTTGGAAGACTTGCGAATCAGAAACAGAGGAGTTTACTCTTTGAGGTGATACAGGGTACATTTAGGAGCTGTTTACGTTGTGTATGGATCACCAATACATAAATATTTATTACAAGGTTTCCACAAGTGACAATTACGATAGTGTAATGGTAAAGGTATGTATGTATGTATGTATGTATGTATGTGTGTGCTGGGCAAGAAGGTGTGTTAGCTTTCATGGAGTTCTTGACTGCAGCATACCTGCACAGTTGACCACACATGGAGTCTCAATGGTCCCGAAGTCTGTCTCCACTCCCCTCACTCTCCTCAATCCCATATGGTCAGTCTGCACCTGAATGCCAGTCACTGGACAGTTCTCAATAACCTTAAATAAGCAGGTAAAAATATATATATAAATAATAGTAATTAAAGCCCACTTCTTGAACTTCAGCCCTGCTGGCACACGACACTACACCAAAGATCCCACTGAACAAACTTGCAAATAGTACTGATACACTTTAGCAGGTTTATGATCTACAGAAAATGGAAGAGCAGTAAAAGGGGCTGCATTTTTGCAAACCACTGTATGAGGATGTAAGATATTTGGCCGATAAAGACTGATTCCGTTTTTTATGTTGGATTAGTTTGCACCGTTTTGCAGGCAGCTCTTCTTTTCTCTATTTATCTCTGTCTACTTGCTCATGTGCAGATACAGAAAATAAAAGATCAGATTAATGCTAAACACATGCTGAATAACTCGATTCCTAGGTGAAAAGCCAGGTGCCTCTCTTGCAATATGATGACAGCTTTAATCTGATATGTGGTCATGCTGCTCTAATGACCATTTGAGTAATCAGGTGCTGAATCAACTGCTGCTGAAGTCAAATAATAACTGAATTACCCACTCGCTGTTTTCAGAGAATTCAGAGCTTAAACAGACTAGAAATTTACAAAGTGGAGACAATCCAAACGATGACTGTAATATTTCTATAAAGACACATTATAATAAACCAGGACCAGAACAACTGAAAAGGAAAACAGAGCTGCGGAGTGATCGTACCGTGGCCCCGCGGGAAGTGGCTGCTCTGGACAGGGTGGTGCAGGTTCCAGCAGGGTCCATGGTGCCGTCTTTGGGGACGTACAGAGTGCCATACAGGTCCTTTACATTCATTAGAGGGTACAATTCCTTGGTCTCTGCTGGTGATAGCACATACGACTCGATACCGTACACCTTCCCCAACTGTAGGAGCAAAAAGCATATTGCCATTATTATTATTATTATTATTATTATTATTATTTATTGTTTCTTAACACTTTCTACTTGCTCTCACCACAATTTTACATTGTTTTACTCATTACGACTTTATTTCTTGAAACTTGCCTGAATATTTCTATGAATGAATGACAATACATATTAGATATTTTCATTTTATTTTAGATGTTTTTGTTTTGCCAATGTTTTTTCTCTATTAAGCTCTATTTAACTTAAACACAATAACCACAGGCATAAACTTACAGGAGATACATAAGAATGAATACACTGTAGTCACACAAATACTTTGTATCTCCGAAATGGCAACTTTACAGGAGAGGAGAAAAACCTTCTGAACTTTCAGTGGAAGTCAAAGTAAAACGATTTGTTTTTAAGTCATTTTGGAGCATTTCTATTGGTCCGGTCTTTATGAAATTTTGATATAATGTGAAGATCAGCTATCAGATTCACATTAGGTCAGAAAATGAAAAAAAGAAAAAAAAAATCTATATATTCTATATCTATTCTTTATCTATAATAATTAATTATGTTAGCATAATAAAAAAACAACTGTAAGGTTAAATTATGTAATACAATTAAATGATCTGAATCCTGTTAAAATAGATCATTTTTTTTGATAAACTGACTAATAAACCCTTAAAGATGCTTAACGATATGAATAATAAAAGACGGTCAGAACACAGGGCACCTGATGAATATCTAAAGTTGGAGAGTTCCTAATATTTGCAACATAACAAAAGGCTGCTTGGCCACTTCTCTTGTGCTCAACTTTCGCAAAGCACATCAAGAGTCTCAAAAATGAATTTGGAAAATAATTTTCCTACCAGTTCCAAGTACACTTGGCACAGGCAGGCAGGAGGGATATATTTAGTGAAAGTGCTGAAAGTGCTGTAAGTGTTGTGAGAGCTGTTTGTCGTACCGACATGAGGCGCTTGTACTCGTCCAGTCTCTGTTTGTTGGAGGCGATGAACAGTCCCCCGTTCTGGATCCAGCCCGTCTCCAGGCCCGTCTCTGCCTCCAGCTCCGAGCTGACCACACGCCGAGTGTGAGCCAGCAGCTCCACCTCCGTATCACTCGGCCTCAACTGCCACAACAAACCTGCGAGACATGAGAGGAGAAGGGTTAGATATAACGCCACATGTACACAGTGAGAACGAGTACACAAACTCGGCATGTACGGTGTTTTCTCACAGATTTTAGAGAACAACTTTTAGCTTCTGATTTTGTATCTTTTGTAAATGCTACATCTTTTTTGCTGGTCATTTGTTGTACAAACAGATTCAGCGGGAATTTGGAGCTCTTCTTTTACAGACTGGTGACGGATAAAGAGAAGGGACACTAATGGATTGGTGCTGTTCACATAAACAACTGCAATCGAGGCTACAAACACTCTACAACACTCCATTCATTCGACTCTGTCTGTGCTCTCAGATATTAGGCTTTATCCTCTAAACCTGGGTGATTTGATTTGGGCCTCAGTAAGCTGGACGTTCCTGGCTGCACATCATGGACCACAGGTTCTTTGGTTATTTGGATGGATCGCTGTTGAGTCCAACTGCCTTTACCTTCATGCTGGTTTCACTTCCCGGTTTGGCTGTTTTCCCTAATAAATGCTGTGCTGCAGAATGTTTTGCCACTAAATGGGGCGGTTTCCAGCCGGAACGTGACGTCAATGCTATAGTTTGGTTTGTTGGTGTTGGAAGCAACAGAAAGGTGAGATGAGAGACCAGTTCTACTGGGTTTGGACTCAGAACTGGCTTTCTAGGCTTAGATAAGTTAACTAGCAGGCTAAACACCACAGCACAGGCCATGTTCCAGCTAACTGAGGTTCAAATCAGACCTGTTTAGAGGATAAAGCCTCAGACAGAGAGCACAGACAGAGTCGAGTGAATGGACTTAGAAGTGTTTTCCACTGTTTTCAGGCTCACTGAGTAGACTGGTTCCCATCCAGGTTTGCTTGCTCTGTCTTTCAGTCTAACTCTGTGTAGCTAAACTGGCAACTATGGTGGGCTTGCTTTTTCCCCCACCTGTTTTCAGAGTGTGACATTACCAATCAATGAGCTCCCACAGCACCCCCACCCTGTGGCTCTCTTACATGCACATGGAGGAATATGCATATTTGGCTGTTTACTTGATTCGACACGTCCTAATTTTGAAAGACCTTTCCTAGTAGATCTGGGCAATATGACAATATTTTATCGTATCATGATAAATTCTGTTATGGTGATAACAGTATGCTTTTCTAAGCATATGGAGGAGACTGTTAGTGCTTAATAAACACTGATCAGATGCAGGTTTCATTACGAACAGTGTAATTAGACTGGTTAAATTAGATGAAGAGCAGCAGATGTTGAGTATAAATCACTGTATGTATATGTATCGTGATGAATATTGTGTATCTTCAATTTTTTTTTAAATATCGTGATATAGCATTTTTACCATATCGCCCAGCCCTACTTCCTCGTCTTGAGATTTTTAAATACAGAGGTGTAGCGTATTATCGTTATTTAACCCTAGAACAGAGCATTTATTAGATACCATGCCAGAAGCAACTCTTTTTTCATTTTTATCTTTTATTTTTAATAACATTAGAAATTTGGCATAAATAATTGATCAATTCCAACATGTCTTCAGTTCAGTGTTCAGGATTCTGGCTCTTAAATTTGTCGATGCGGATATGAAAGGCCAAACATAAAAATAAGGATTAAAAACAAAAGTCTTATTGAGCAGCTGTAGTACCTGCAGTGTGCCAGGTGGTGCCCGCCGTCAGCCTGTCCCGCTCCAGCAGCACCACGTTGGTCATGCCCATCTTACATAGGTGATAGAGGGTCTGGCAACCCAGGCTGCCCCCTCCAATCACTACAGCGTCAGCGGCTCTGGGCAGAGGTTTGGTGGGTCCATTATGACTGTCCTCCTGTTTCAGGGTCTTTGTGTAGGGGACGCTTTTCTCCGTGGTGTGTTCACTCTGGACACTGTAGCAGCGGGCGCTGGCACGGCACAGCGGCTCCAGGGGGCGCCGACACCCCATTATGGTCCGTACTGCCATCCTTACGAAGGCCATGGCCCCTGAAATGGGACAAAATGTGAGACTGAACACAACACAAACACAGCAAGTTTGGGTTTCACTTTATTCAGATAGCTCCCCTTAAGATGGTCCACAGCAGAGGTATGGGTCGTGGAGCTCTGGAGAGTTTGGCCTTCTACAGGGTCTCAGATCACCATGCTGAACTATGGTGCACCACAATGAATTGATCTGAAGGTGGGGATTCAACTACACTGATTTTGAAGTAATATAACTGGTTCATTGATTAATTAATTACTTGATTGTTGTGTTAATCAATATAGTCAATAAAATGAATTCTTAATTTTGAATAAAAAACTGGTACAAACTCTGGCTATTTTAAAACACTTTCGTCCATCAAAGGTCTTGATATATTGGTTGTATTTGCCATATGCCAATTATATGTTTTAAAAAAATGGTTATATATAATATAAATCTAATACATTCACATATGCTAGTAGGACAAAAGTATTGGGACACCTGCTCATTCGTCATTTTCTCCGAAGTCAAGGGTGTTAAAATTAAAGTGCTTTGCTAGTGCAGACCATGTCCTGAGGTAGAACAGTAATGCCGGGTTTCCGCCGGTGGAGTGATGGAGAAAAGGAGGAGATGAGGAAGAGATGGGTTTGATGTTTGTTCAACACATGGTTGGAGTATTTCAGGGTGTGGTGCTTCTCTTATGCCATAGCTCCACTTATCCTGCTTTTGTTGGAGTAACTGTCTCTAAGGTCAAGGGAAGGCTTTCTACTAGATTTTAAAGGAGCATTGCTGTGAGGACCTGATTGCATTCAGAGAGCCCAAGGCAAGATGTTAGATGATCACCACCTCACCTCATTGTCAACTCCCCAACATATCCCAAAAGTATTAGATGGAGCACCAGCCATCATTCCAGAGAACACAGTTCCTCCACTGCTCCACAGCTCAATGCTGGGGGGCTTTATGGCTCTCTAGCCCACCCCTGTAATTAGGCAGCGTTGTGCCAACAGGTTCCTGTTTCTCTTTTATTGGCAATACTTCTCTACAGGGACTAGACAGGCTGTATGTGTGCATTTGCACAACTTCGTCAGCAATGGGTGCAACTTAAAAATAGCTGAATGCATTCATTAGAAAAAGTGTCCACAAACATTTGGACATATAGTGTATACTCACGTATTCTATAGCAGTTCAGCCTCGCCCATTCATGTTAAAATTGCTGTTTTAGCCTGACCGCTTTGAGACAAGGCACAATGCAGGGCAGCCAATTAAAATAGGGGTCATTTACATATCACCCTTAAAGTAACAGTAACACAGTAACAAATACAGCACGCTTAATGATTAATAGAGCAAAAACACTGTATAAAGGATGAAGAGAGTTTGGAAATGGTTCTGTAAACAGTTACCAAACTGTACTTTAACCCCAGCAGCTTTCACATCAAAATGAAACAGCTGGTGCCCGGAGACAAAACGCTGACAAACATGACGCTAACACAGACAAAAGAAGCATCAATACACATACAGACATATCACTCTAATCCCCACAAACACTTTAGGCCTGTTGCTAAACTATATATTAGTAATAGATTAATCTATCAATTATTTTGACTAGTAATCAAGTAATCTGCTTTTTAAGGTCAAACTGTGAAAAGGGGCTGAACTGGCTTTAATGGTCTTTAAAGTATAAACACCATTAAAGTACACATATCACTAGTCACACTGGGGTCAACTTTTGGCTATTAGTAGTGCACTCAACCCATCATCAGGGACAGCACACACCCCCAACCTCTGTACACTTCTACAATCAGGTAGACGCTAGTCCAGGACAACTAGACTCACAAACAGTTTCTCTCCATGAGCCATCAGGCTTCTGAGCAACTCCATTAACACACTGCTCCTTCCCATAACCCATGACTCTGACCAACACACACACGCACACCATAATTATGCTATCCTCAACTATATGGACACATAACATTTTTTACATTTCTTGTGATGCTCTTTGCACAGTGATGCACATTTATAGTTTTAGCCTAAAACCAGACCAGCAATGCAAGTCCTAACTCAGTCTTACTAGTAAAATCTCAAAATCAAGATCTTTTCACTAGTAGAGATTCTCATTTTAGAGATCAGATGTGAAACCTTTACTGGCAATAATATCAGATCTACAGATCTGTAAAGCTATTCTGACTAGATGACATATCCTTAATGTAATTCTGACTAGTCATTTTCTACCACTGATTTACATTGAATTTACACTCTTATCTCTAATGACATTTTTACTAGTAAAAAAAACTCCAATTACAAATACATATCTACAAATAGGGCTGGGCGATATGGTAGAAATACTATATTGTGATATTTTTATGTGACTTTTTTCGCGATACACAATATTTATCACAATACATGTAATCACAGACTAAAAACATCAGTAGCGACAGATTCTTAAAAAACTACTGTACTGAGTACAGTGCTTTATACTCAACATCTGCTGCTCTTCATCTAATTAACCCAGTCTAATTACACTGTTAGTAATGAAACCTGCAGCTGATCAGTGTTTATTAAGCACTAAGTCTCCTCTGCATGCTCAGAAAAGATACAGTTATAAAATAAATTATTGTTATATTGACCAGCTCTATCTACAGTTACTCTTCACTAGTAGAAACCGCAGTTCTAGATACAGTGGGGAGAACAAGTATTTGATACACTGCTGATTTTTCAGGTTTTCCCACTTGCAAAGCATGTAGAAGACTGTAATTTTTATCATAGGTACTCTTCAACTGTGAGTGATGGAATCTAAAACAAAAATCCAGAAAAATACATTGTATGATTTTTAAATAATTAATTTCCATTTTATTGTGGGAAATAAGTATTTGATCATCTATCAACCAGTAAGAATTTTGGCTCTCACAGACATGTTACTTCTTCTTTAAGAAGCCCTCCTGTTCTCCACTCATTACCTGTATTAACTGCACCTGTTTGAACTCGTTACCTGTATAAAAGACACCTGTCCACACACTCAATCAGTCAGACTCCAGCATCTTCACAATGCCCAAGACCAGAGAGCTTTGTAAGGACATCAGGGATAAAATTGTAGACCTGCACAAGGCTGGGATGGGCTACAGGACAATAGGCAAGCAGCTTGGTGAGAAGGCAACAACTGTTGGTGCAATTATTAGAAAATGGAAGAAATGCAAAATAACGGATAATCTCCCTCGGTCTGGGGCGCCATGCAAGATCTCACCTCGTGGAGCATCAATGATCTTGAGGAAGGTGAGGAATGAGCCCAGAATTACACGGCAGGACCTGGTCAATGACCTGAATAGAGCTGGGACCACAGTCTCAAAGAAAACAATCAGTAACACTCTACGCCGTCAAGGATTAAAATCCTGCAGTGCACGCAAGGTGCCCTTCCTCAAGCCAACGCATGTCAAAGCCCATCTGAAGTTTGCAAATGACCATCTGAATGATCCAGAGGAGGAATGGGAGAAGGTCATGTGGTCTGATGAGACAAAAATAGAACTTTTTGGTTTAAACTCCACTCGTCATGTTTGGAGGAAGAAGAATGATGAGTACAACCCCAAGAACACCATCCCAACCGTGAAGCATGGCGGTGGAAACATCATTCTTTGGGGATGCTTTTCTGCAAAGGGGACAGAACGACTGCACCGTATTGTGGGAAGGATGGATGGGGCCATGTATCGTGAGATTTTGGCCAACAACCTCCTTCCCTCAGTAAGAGCACTGAAGATGGGTCGTGGCTGGGTCTTCCAGCATGATAACGACCCAAAACACACAGCCAGGGCAACTAAAGAGTGGCTCCGTAGGAAACATCTTAAGGTCCTGGAGTGGCCTAGCCAGTCTCCAGACCTGAATCCAATAGAAAATCTTTGGAGGGAGCTTAAAGTCCGTGTGGCCCAGCGACAGCCACGAAACCTGAAGGTTCTGGAGGAGATCTGTATGGAGGAGTGGGCCAAAATCCCTGCTGCAGTGTGTGCAAACCTTGTCAAGAACTACAGGAAACGTCTCATCTCTGTAATTGCAAACAAAGGTTTCTGTACCAAATATTAAGTTTCTTTTTCTGGTGTATCAAATACTTATTTCCCACAATAAAATGGAAATTAATTATTTAAAAATCATACAATGTATTTTTCTGGATTTTTGTTTTAGATTCCATCACTCACAGTTGAAGAGTACCTATGATAAAAATTACAGTCTTCTACATGCTTTGCAAGTGGGAAAACCTGAAAAATCAGCAGTGTATCAAATACTTGTTCTCCCCACTGTATGTACATGTAATTCTGACTAGTAAAAAGTCTAGGTCCACAGATCTGTAAATGCTAATTCAAGATCTCTAATATAGTTTTGACTAGAAGCAATGTGCATTTAGGATGTGTGCAGTTTAAAAATATAGATATTTAGATGTATTCAATTTGGTTTGTGACTAGTAATAATAATATTGCTATACTAGTCAGAATTGACAGTGTAGATATCTGAAATTAAGATTTAAGATTACGTTGTAATTCTGACTAGTAAAAACACTATTCTTATTATTATTATTATTATTATTATTATTATTATTACCACTAGTCAAAACCTGAATCAGAGATAGCTAAAATTATATTTTATAGACCTAAAACTACACATATCCTAAATGCACATTCCTACTAGACAAAACTGTATTAGGGATCTTGAATTAGCATTTCCACTAGTCAGATCATTTACAGATGTGTGGACCTGGACTTTTTACAAATCAGAATTATATTATATCTTATAACATATTATTTATAATATTATATATGATATTTGGAACTGCTGTTTCTACTAGGAAAAATGTAATTAGAGACAGGAGAGTAAATTCAATGTAAATCAAAGGTAAAATATGACATATGATATATATATATATATATATATATATATATATATATATATATATATATATATATATATCACTTGTAACTTGTAACTGTACTGCCATGCTCTTTGCAGAATACCTAAAGTAATGTCAACAGTGCTAATCTACCAATTAATACATACAGTTGCTTTTTTCCCTTAGTTTAAATTGTGTGTATAGTGTTTAACTTGTGATGCACAGTTCTGACTTGTCTTAATAGCTTGCATGTTAGTGGAGAACTGGCAAATAAGTACAGCTCCAATGTACAGTTCTTTGGTCTTAACAAATTAAGATGTCTATAAGTAAAATTAGCGAATAATGTGCACAAATCATAATGATAAGACTTCATAATTTCATCCACAGCCTTTAATCATAAACTACAAAATTGATTTTGGTCAATTTGACGATGAAAGAATTCTCAATACAAAGTATGCCAACTTCAGATTGGTGTACTCGGTAGAACTGACTTGGCAAGTTCGACGTGCGAGTACAAACTCCGGAGAACAGGAGGACGCTGTATGTTAATTTTGCAATTGGAACAGCAGCGCGGGGCCTAATGCATTCTGGGAAGTCCAAACAAGTCACGTCCTGATGCATCCTTGACAACACGGGCAGAACACCACCACATCCGGGAATTCGGACCGAACTCGGCTAGATGCGAACTTTTGAATGGAGCAGCACTTGGGCTGCAGCTGATGACGTTTCACAAGAACGCTGGAACACGAGTACAGACAAGAATGCAGCTTGAGAATCAGCCAATAAAGCTACTGACTGCGACCTTGCATGATTTAATCAGGCATCAACAAGCCAGCTGTCAGCTGAAATGCTGAATAAGGGGGCCGAGGCTGTTTGGTGGACTGGGCTACAAGCCAATGTTTCACCTGCTGCCTAGGCGAAAGATAAGAATGTGGCCTAATTCACAGTCAGAGAAGTCTACTCTACCCTAAGCTAGCAACTAGCAACTCGCACAGGTACTGATATCGTATCGGGATCACACAGTACACACAGTATCGGTAATAGAGAGCACTGATACCATGAAGCTTACTGATGTTTAACTTTTTTTTTTTTTTTTTGTATCTTTTGTTATGAAATCAAACATTTAAACAATCAGTAAAATCAAGCAATAAACAGTTATTATCATTAAACAAACATTTAATTGTGCTTAGCACTTTTTGTTTCCACATTAATTTTTTTTTCACTGTTCTGAAAAGCTGTTCGGTCGAGCTTAGCACAATTATGCATCCCTACCTGCACATGTAATTTTTGTGGCAATTTATATTTTTTCATATCTCTGAAACTTTTCAAATGTGCAGGTCTTCAACCAGTAAACACAGTTCTTTCAAGTACAACCTATAAAAAATGGAACACTATAAATATCAGGGTGTTTAGCCATCTATCGAGTATATAAGTCAGAGCTGGTATCGGTACTCTGTATGGGCCGATACTTGAAAATCTGGTATCGGTATCGGAAAAAGAAAAAAGAAAGTGGTATCGGTAAATCCCTGCTAGAACCACTGGTGTATATTAACTATATTAACTAAAACTAGGTCAGTACTTGTTTCCTAATGTTTCTAACTTAATTAGCTCTTCTTCTTTTCTTTTTTTTTTTGCAAACTCACTGTCTATAGCAGCTACTGTGACTATCAGAACAAACTACACACAGATCATAGCCTAAATCTCACACAGCGATTCAGTTACATGACAAGTTTACGTGTTAATCCTTAAGCTCTGTTTTACACGATAAATAGTTGCACTTTTGTTGTTAAATATGTGTATTAGTCATAAAATAAGCCACAGTTAACATGTAAAGGCAGGTATACTGTTTCTAATGGGATTCTATTTAAATTAGTCAATTTTAAAGTCAATTTACTGACCAAAATTAATTATAATATATTAATTTAATATATTAATATATTATATAATATAATAATTTAAATACAGTTATATACTGTGAAACTGACAAAGTCCTAAATATCATAATGCACATTTTTGGTCATAACGCCCAGCCCTAGACGTGAGGTTTGCTAATTTAACAAGGTGAATTTCTACCAGTGTCAGAGGCCAATGCACCAAAATTCAACGTCTGTCTAACGTTGGGGCTTGCTGTCAACCCAATGTTCAAAGGCATGCAGTTCTGTATTTCTGTATGCAACCATTCCGGCGTTCTACGTCTGTACAACGTTGGGTTTTGACGTCAGCCCGATTTTCATTTTCAGCTAAAATAGTCAACGTCTGTCCGACGTTAGTGTCCAACGCCTGCTGGGATATCCCTCGCCTGTGTGCATTTACCAGCTCGCCCCTTCTGCGCCCATAAGTGAAGTTAATTCTGCAGCTGAAGTGCAGAGAGTTCGGTTCGGCTGGGTGTTGTTTGGGTGGCTGTTCAGCTGTCTTAAGGGCACGTGACTATGCAAATCACCTCCAGCTAAAGTCTCGAGCCTGTACAAAGTATCTAGCTAAGTGTGTGCAGCTACAAACTGCACTCTGGGCTCTGGGCTCTGCAGGGGAAGTAGGTCAGTGGTGCAGCAGAAAGTTAGCTTATCTCCTCAAAAAGCAATAAAACAAACTTACAGTCCGCGTGCGCGCGTCTCCTCTTTCACCAAGTGTCAGGATATGTCCAGAGTGGTCAAATGCACGCGAGAACACGGTGAAATGCAAATGCAGCTGTGTGCATGCGTGCATGTGTGTGTGTGTGTGTGTGTACTGCCACGCGGGTTGAAAGTATTATGTGCGTAGTGCGCGTGTGCAGGAATTCACAGCGGGCAACATTCATGAACGAACACACGCACACACACACACACACACACATATATAGCTACATGCATAGACACGGGCGCGCGCATGGAGCTGTGCATGTGCAGTGAGGCCAATGCAACGCTGCAGCTACAGCTCAGATAAACGGCCGATCATTAGTTTGGAGACACTGAGCACCAAAGTGAGGAATATTCATATGGGACAAATCTATACATTAAAAATGAATTCATCAAATATACTTTAGCAATGTAAAAAATAAAAAAAATATGTTGAATATATTAACAAAAATACAATTTACATGTATTTTAAACACATATTCGGCAAATATGAAACTGGCCCAAAATATATATTTGTACTAAATATTTTTTTTAAATATATTTGTTTTAGTTCTCAGTTCTCAGTTTATATATATATATATATATATATATATATATATATAATACAGGTATTTGCTAACACATACCTTTAAGATATACTACATATTTATGTTTAATATTTCACAAAATATTTTAAAATAAATGGATGTTATATATATTACATATAATACTATATATTATAGATATTATATTATTATTATTATTATTATGTATAAATAAAATATTATTATAAAATACAATATATACAATATTATTAGATATAATATATTTTAAATATAAGCAAGTGTTCTGAAATACATTTCCACTCATTTTGTATGTATTTTGGTATGCCAAGACAGCTTAAGATATCTTATGATTTGTGAGTGAAGGCACTGTCTCTGTCTTAAGACATTAAAGTTGTTATTATTATTATTATTATTATTATTATTGTTGTTGTTGTTGTTGTTAATGATAATACTAATTGTTAATAATAATACTACTAATAATAAAAGCATAACATTATTGATAATACCAATAATAATAATAATAGTAATAATAATAATAATAAAGTCATAATCATTTTGTATGTCTTGAAGACAAGGCATGACTTAAGACAGTACTTGTCAGTTAGCTGTTGACTAATGTTTCCCAAGATGCTTTGTTTGCCTTTTTATATTAATACCATGTCTTATTAAGTCTGATACACTTGGATTAACTGACTCTACTGTTCAGGGAAGAAAGCTTTCTACTCAATTTTGGAGCATTGCTGTAAGGATTTGATTGCATTCAGTGACAAGAGCATTTGTGAGGTCAGGATGTTGGATGTTTACCACCCCACCTCATCTCCAACTCATCCCAAAAGTACTGGATAGAGCACTGTCCATCATTCCAGAGAACACAGTTCTTCCACTGCTCCACAGCTCAATGCTGGGGTGCTTTATACCCACCTGGTATGAGGCATGGTACCAATAGTTTCATGTTTACCTGCTCCAGAGAGTCCTATTCTGTTTGCAGTACTTCTCTACATGGGACTACACAAGCTGTGTGCATTTGGGCATCTGTGTCAGCAATGGGTGCAACATAAATAGCTGAATGAATTCATTTGAAGGGGTGTCCACAAACATTTGGACATATATTGTAGCTTATTTTAGAAAACGCTGTTCAGCAAAACAGGAAAAGTGTTGAAAATGTTAAACTATTTCTTTAATATTCAGGTAACTGTTACTTGCAGCAACATAAGGATCACACAGCAGAGTGATTATACTCAGCATACACACTGTATATGAGTAGGCCTGAGGTAGAATTACAGATGCACAGTATGCCAGGGGGGGGCACTTCATCATTCTATCCTGTCTTGTCATGCTGAGGTCAGTGGAGCAGTGTTATCAAGCTAGACTTTCACTGCTGTGTTCCTGCTTCAGCACACCTCACTCAAGTCATTAGCTCATTATCTCGCCCTTATTGAGTTTAACTAGGCATGTTTGAGCAAGGAAAACCCTCTATAACTTCAACCTAATCTCTTATCTCTGCTTCATCTGTGTCAGATGGCAGTTACTGCAGACAAGAGGTTTAACACATTTCCCTATAATTCGAAAAGAACAGTAAACTCCAATAGTTACTTAATAGGATAGACACCTATAATAGAAGACAGGCCATGCAGCAGTCTATTCATATTCCCAAATCCCTTTCTTCTCTATCCCCCATTTGCTGAGAGCTGCCCCCTGCTATCTGCTCGCTGCTGATGCAAGTTCAATCATGGTTGGGTGCTGCTGCCTGTCTACCCTCTGGATCAGTCTTGCCCCACTGCATAAACCCCCCAGCTTTGCTGTGATCCTCCTAACCCATTTGTTTTCCACTGCTATGCTGTCCTGCTCTGGATCTTCACATCGATTCATTCTCGTCTCACTGCATAGCTGGGCATATGACTGTTTACCTGCATGGACCTTCAACTTTTGCTCACATTTTCATTGTTTATGGTTTGATGTCACGTTTGCCATGGCTCTTAATTTACTATGGTAAATTTTTTTGTCGTTGTTCTGTCATTTGGTTGTGCTATCTGGTGTCGACCAGAGGAGGATGGGTTCCCCTTTTGAATCTTGGTTCCTCTCAAGGTTTCTTCCTCTCGATCTGAGGGAGTTTTTCCTTGCCACTGTTGCCCTTGGCTAGCTCAAAAGAGGCTCGGACACGGATCTCTGTAAAGTTACTTTGTGACACCATTTGTTGATAAAAGCACAATAGAAATACAGGTAATATTCTTTGAATTCTGTTGACCACACACAGTAAATGGTGTGCACTTTTGAAAACAAGAAATTGGGCCATTTAATGGAGGGACAGGAGGAGTCTCGGGCCTCAGCTGCAGCACTTTCTACACTGAGGTCAGAGCAAGTGGAGCAGATAGACAGCCAGCTGCTCTCCTCTCACATGGCTCAGACTGACTTTGTTAAAAGCAGAGGCAATGGATTTAGGGGGTCCTTCAATGCTAAACCTTGTGGTTCTCGCCAGGAGGATGGAAAAGGGAGATGATTCTACTGTACTGTGCCAACGTCAGAGGCCACCATTCATTTATTTTCATTGCATTAGCGGCTGCTCGACACAGTGCAGATAGCTGGTTTGAAGGAAGCCCATGCTAGCCTTCAACCACCTAGTATGGGTAGCATTGTGTGATGGGGAGTCCAAACCAGTCTGTGGGAATTACAAATAGGTGGAAAAGCCAGATGCAATTATGTCATGTCAATGTTATTTCATACACGATATTGACAAAAGTATTGGGACACCTGCTCATTCATTGTTTCTTCTGAAATCAAGGGTATTAAAAAAGAGTTAATCCTTTTATTGGAGTAACTGTCTCTATTGTTCAGGGACGAAGACTTTTTACTAGATTTTGGAGCATGGCTGTGAGGATTTGATTGCATTTAAGGGATTTAGTCAAAACAGTTATTAAATACAAGGTAATGACAGGAATATAACAGGAAACTTCAACAAGTAACTCTGAGATCAGATGTCTGAGCATTAGTTTTTAGAGCTCCACCTTTACCTTTATAACTGCTTATCACTTTCATGATTTCTGCAGAAATCTGTAGAAGAGGGCCTGCCATCAGCAGCTGGAGCCTGAGAGAGCTCTTCAGATGGGTAGATGGCTCGCTCTGTCTCTCTACATCACTTCAGTGTGATGCACTGGGTGCAAACAGGGGAGGATTTTTTCTGCTTCTCACCATCCAAGTCCTCTCAAACACATTCAATGATGTAGAGGTCTGGAGTCATTCAATGATGTGGGAGTCTGAGGGCGTCTATCCATTGTTATGAGAACTTTAGCGGCTTCAGCAGTTTGATTGGAGCAGAGGTTCTTCTTTTTGCTTGTTCTCAGAAAAGCCTTTCATCCCTTCAGAGTGTTGAGTCATCTTCTCACAGTGGAAGGATGGACAGAAACACCTGCTCTGAACGTGGAGCTTGATTTTCTTCTTCTCTCTTGAGTGCTGTTTATCTGATGGGAATAGGGGCTGTTAGGAGTTCAATTTTCTACTTTTAACCTTTGAATTATTTTATGAACTCCGGTTTGTTGAAATGTCTGTTTCTCCTTCCTTACGAAAGTGAATAGAAGCTAAGTGGATTATCTTCTGCCCTCAGAAAACCTTCGCTCTTTCTCTTCTCTGATGTTGGCACAATACTGTAGGTCGACAGAATGAAGCTTTTCCAAGGGAGAATTAGGTTTACTAATCAAATCAGTCATCAGAAAAATTGTGAAGTGTTCAGAAATGCAATGTGTTCTATACATATACTGCAGATATCAGTGGTTTGGTTGGGCTGGCTACTGAATCTCACCCAAAGTGAAGGAAATATAGAAACCATGGATTCAACATTCAGATAAATTATTAATTGGCTATAGTTCCATGAAAATGTGACAGAATTTCCTCATGTGTTTGGAATCAGCAGTCTGAATAGAGTCACAGAACCAGTCTATAACCACTAAACAAGTGGATATCCTGTGAGCTTCTGCTAAAGCAAATTTTTACAGCTGAGAACTTTGTGTGATCATTCTTAGAAAATTGTTCTTTTTTCAGAAACTGGGTCAACAGCTCTGAAATAGCCACAGGCCTGAGCTTTGGCCTTTGGCTGGGGAATTTGTTATCAATCAGAGGCTGAAAAAACACTGCAGGCTTCAGGAGAACTCAATCTCACACAAGACAGAGCTGCTGAACTCTGAGATCCCTGCCTTTCTGAAATAGCCAATCAGAGACAGGCTTCAGGCCCTCCGCCTCCACGCCTCCCTTTCAGCACACTCAGGAAGAGCAACATCATGGCAACTGCATGAAATACCAAAGCAATCACCTTGCCACACCATAGCACCCATCTAGCGTCCACTTAGTGACACCGTAGCAGCCAATGTTGATACCATAGCAACCACTTGTGATACCACAGTAACGCCACATCAACTGACATGGATCCTATAGCAATCACCTAGCAACCACTCAGCAAATTCATAGCAATCACCTAGGATACCATAGCAACCACTTAGCAACATTATTGCAACCAACTGGAATACCATAGCATGCAATGACCAAGCAACAACATAGCAACCACTTAGCAACACCATAGCAATCACCTTGCAACCACCTGGGATGCCATTGCAACCACCTGGGATGCCATGGCAACCACTTAGCCAACACCTAGCAACATCATAGCAACCACATATATCACAGCAATCACTTAGCAATAACACAGCAACCACTTAGCAACAGCCTAGCTACTGCCTGGAAGTGTAATCCATTTAACTGTGTAGCCATTCTGTAATAACGTTTCTAGTTATTACTGTTGTTCCTAAATTTATACAAATGTACATTTGCATTTAAAATGTCATAGTTGTTTTGAAGAATATATCTATTTTTTATTCTAAATGACGTTATATTCACCCTTTAGAATGTATGTACATTTATTTTATTTGAATTTATTATTAATAATAATTATTATTATTATTACTATATATGCATAAACTATCTGTTTATAATTAAATATAAAATATACAATTTTTTAATTATTAAAAAAAAAAATTGTTTTTCAGATCAGAGCACTCTGCGTGACTTAAGGTGGTTGTGAAGTTGGCCTTCGAGGGAGAAGAAGTCTCTAATGGAATGTGGTTTGTTATTTAAGACACCCAGGCCTGTGTCTTAAGATAGCCCAAAGGAGAGTGTCTGAGTGGGGCAGTATGATGGCCTGAACTGAGATGGTGGGTTTGTTCTTGAAAACCAGCCCTTCATCCCTCATCAGGGAAAAACATACCCTCAACAAACAATATAGATGTGATCACTTCATTTAACTCAAGCCAGTGGTGAAAACCTTTGCTGCTCTTTCAGCTATTTAAAGGTACATTCTACAGAGAATTACCACTAACTGTGTGTTTTAGGCCAAAACTAGGCTTAATCTGTGTCTAGAGAACCGGCCCCAGATATCCGACTGTTTAGAGTATTGACCCTGTAAAGGCTTCAGTGAACTCCTGTTGGTTTGGTCTGGGTGACTCTTATGATGAGCAGCTGAGGCCACAGGTGTCACGACTCGCATTCCAACCCTGAAACTGCACTACAGCGAAACTACTGTACTCCTGCACTGTACTAAGTGAATTCAGCCATGTACTGACAAGTGGCTAATCACTAATCTCTGCCTTTATGACATTTTGATTTGATTAGGATTCTTTACTTCATCTCAAATTTACCCATAATTCAATTCAATTTGATTGGATTATTTTGGTAAAATTATATATATATATATATATAATTTTACCAAAATAATCCAATCAAATTGAATTGAATTATGGGTAAATTTAAGATGAAGTAAAGAAATAAATATATATATATAAAATATATATATATAAATATATAAATAATTTTACCAAAATTGGAAGAAAAAGTTTTACAGCAGTGGGATAATATAAATAAATAAGAAAAACAATAACAAAAAACATTTTTTACATTTGAAAATAGGCTGAAATGCTATTTGCTGAAATTCTGACTATTAAAATCATCTCTAATCAATTCTAACATTCCAGTGCATTGCTGTATTTGTATCCCTGTATATATCCCACATCATAATATCCACACACATCATTTACAAGCAGTTACACTGAATTAGCTCTTCGCCAAAAATGCTGTAAAATGCTGCACAGCTTTTTGTGGGATTTTAGTCCACAGGTGAGAAGCACTTTTGGTAAAACCACTAAGGTGTTCTCATTCCTCAAAGTTGTGCTTCAAATTTTCCTCCTTTAGGTGGCAGCAGTAACACACAGACTGCGCTGGACAGAATGAAGTACTTTCTCCAACTCAGTGGTTCCTAATCCATTGTATAGAGCTGCACACATAGTAAAGTCACAACACTACACAACACACCAACAGTATTTGCTGAGGGGGTATGCGGTCGTTTACAGGGGAATGTGCTTGTGATGTAAGTAAATGGAAATAATGAGCACTACTGAAGCTTTTTCATTGGTGCCATCAGCAAAAACAAGTGGGGAGGAGCGACGTTCTTTATTATGTTTTAAAGGCAGAAAAATCACCAAATATAAACTTAAGAGCTGCTTTTCTTAATCCATTTATTAAAGATGACCAGCTATTATACTACAGCTACACCACTCTTCAGAAGAAACAAACACACAAGGTCATGAGAAGACTAAGGAAATAAATAAGAAAAAAAAGAGGATGATGAAAATGATGGTGATGCTGCTGCTGCTGCTGTTGCTGCTGCTGATGATGATGATGATTCTTATAACTGTAAAAGATAAAAACTTAAACGGCATCAACTGGAAAAGTGTACAGAAAACGAAACAAGTGGCCAGACACATTCACTCATGAACACGAGTGTATATACACATGCTTCCCGCACACACTTGTTTCTCTGATTGTTTTTAGCACATGTGCAAAGTGGCTGTTTTATTATCTGCTTAAATTAGACTTTGGTGTAAATCTCATGATGAGCATTCCCTCCATGTGTTTAACACGTCTTATACTATATAAAAAAATAATAAAACAGGAAACAATAATATTAAAACAATATTAATAAACATGAAAAAAAGACATCATGACTGAGCTCATTACTCCTGACCCATTCAATAATCTAATGCAACCTCCTACAGTGCAGTCTGTAAGTTTTTCGGATGGAGTTTTGTTACTCCAGCACTCTGGACCTGAAAGAAAACCATGACTGGGTTCTAGGTTCGGGAGCAGACTGTCAGCTTGATTTACTGGGAATGTGGAAATTTTAGGCCGTAAAAATAAAAAAACTATATATATATATATACTATATAGAATATATATAACTGTAGAGTGCAGGTCTTGTGGACACTGTGAGTGTGTTGTGGTTTGTGGTGCAAATCTTTGTTTCAAACAAACGCTCAAAATGATTTCCCAAACCCAAGTAATGCCTTCATTCAGGTGAAGACGCTTTGCTGATCAGTTTGATGTAAAACTGTATAGCTATGAGATGGATGATAAACTGGACGTTTCCTGGGCAGATGCTAAAGTGTTGCTAGGTGGTTGCTAGGTGGCTGCTATGGTGTTTCTAAGTGGTTGCTAGGTGTTTGCTACTGTGTTGCTATGTGGTTGCTAGGATGTTGCTAGTTGGTTGCCATGGTATCCCAGGTAGTTTCTGTGGTGTTGCTATGTGATTGCTATGGTATCTGAATGGGTTAATATGGTGTTGCTAGGTGGCTGCTATGGCATTGCATGGTAGTTGTTATGGTGTTAATAAAGTGGTTGCTACTGTGTTGCTGCGTGGTTGCTAGGATGTTGCTAGTTGGTTGCCATGGTATCCCAGGTAGTTTCTGTGGTGTTGCTAAGTGATTGCTATGGTATCAGAATGTGTTGATATAGTGTTGCTAAGTGATTGTGCCTATGGTATCTGAAACAGTTTATATGGTGTTGCTAGGTGGTTCCTGTGGTGTTGCTAATATGTTGCTAGTACTCATAACTCCCTGGCAATGCCCTTTAATTATTTAATGTTTAGTCCCACCTTAGCTTAGAAGTCTATGTATCACATGGGGGAGGCCTTCCTTTTCTCAGACTCCAGACTATGGAGGGTTGTGGTGTTGATGGAATTTGAACGTATGATTTCCTGTCGCTTGACAAGCAGGCAGTTAGATGGTTGTCTAATGTCAACATTTTTATGGCCAAGATAAAATGGAAAATTAGAACTGTGTTTTTTTATGTAGCGTAATATCACAGCTCTAGACCGGCCCTACGGTCTAACTGCTGCTCATCAAGAGTGAGGAGTTCCAAACCCATTGAAAGCTCAGAGCTACACTGCCAAAAGCCTCCCAGTCTAAGGAGTTCTAACCTGCAGATGGGACTAAATGGTAAACAAATTGAAGAGGAGGAGCCACAGACTAAACATCTTACACAAGGCTCAAGCCAGTATGTATTGAGATGCAGGAGTAAAAAATGTAAGAACTTTTGGCTAAACTAAGTTGAGTTAATAAAAAAAAGCTTGGTAATCAGTTACTGTATCATGTAGAGTTGGCTTGACGAAAAGAATCAAACAATTTGCGGCTCTGTTGTTTATTGGACAGCCGTCTGTGGTTGCATTATTAGTCCATGTATAGCTGTGGATTATATCTGCATCTGGAGTCTACTGTTGTCATTGGTCAATGATAGAGCCAAGCAATCGTCAATACCAGTAAATCACAAGGGTAAAAAATTCCTCAGCACTTCAGAGTTCCACTTCAAATCCAATGTGACATACAGACTCAAGCCAGTCTAGTCTAGACTGCACTGTAGCTGAGATAACACACACAGGTTTTAGAGGATGGATCGCTTCTGGAGCAGCTTCCCCCTGAGAAAGGGTGTGTGTCATGTTCCTAACAGGCTTCGGTCTGCAAGCCTCTGAACTAGTACAGTCCATGGAAAAGTAAAGGTGTCACACACATTTCCACATACCCTGACTTCCAGAATGGCTGACTCATTTACAGGAGTGGCTCACTGGCCTGTGCTTTACAACTCGTCCCTGTAGGAGGAGCTCTGCACCCCAGCTGGTGGGGTCCCTCCTTTTAGGTTCTTGTATGAGCCCCTCCAGTCCGTCCGCACGCTGTCGTTGTCCCACAGTGTGGACGTTTCTGTATCACTCACCCACTCTGGGTCTCCAGCGTAATGGCATGGTTGTACCAGCAGGGGGCTTGTAGAGAAGGCCTGCAAGTTCCGGTTCAGGAAATGGGATTTGTAGTCCTCACTGTTAAAAAAAACAGAGAAAGTAAACACACAGACACACACACACACACACACACACAACAACATTACATTGTTGACAATATACTTCTGAAGTACAACTAAGGAGCAGAGGGACTAGTATGTTTTCTCCCATGTACATTTGTCCAAATGTTTCTGGACACCCCTTCTAGTGGTTGGTGTGGCGCAACAGATAATACCACTACCTGCTAGTGAGCTACCTCACCACGTGGGAGACTGGGGTTCGATTCCCAGTCTGGGTGACTAAGCTGTGCTACACCAATAAGAGTCCTTGGGCAAGACTCCTAACACTACATTGGCCCACCTCTGTAATATGAGTAACCCTGTAAGTCGCTCTGGATAAGAGCATCAGCTAAATGCCATAAATGTAAATGTTCTAATGAATGCGTTCAACTACTTTAAATTGCACCCACTGCTGACACAGCTTGTCTAGTCCCTGTAGAGAAGTAGGGCCAATAGAATAGGACTCTCTGTAGCAGATAACCATGAATCTAATAGCACCATGCTGCCTAATGCCAGGTGTGGGCTAGAGGGGTATAAAGCCCCTCCAGCACTGAGCTGGAGTGGAGCAGTGGCGGTGCTCCATCCAGTACTTTTGAGATGAGCTGGGAAGTTTGGGGGTGAGGTGGGGTGCTGATCATCCAACATCCTGACCTCACTAACGCTCTTGTTGCTAAATGCAATCAAATCCTCCCAGCAATGCTACTCCAAAATTTAGTAGAAAGCCTTTATCCCTGGACAGTAGAGACAGTTACTCCAACAAAAGCAGGATACATTTTATTAAAACTCTTGATTTAAGAAAAAGCAGTAAATTAGCAGGTGTCCCAATAATTCTGTCCAAATAGAGTGAGAGTTCAAATGACAGACCTTAAATGTGGCCACTACAGCTGGGCCAATCTACAATACACTTGCTATTGCCATAACTGACCAGTAAATGCTCTAACTAGGATGTGCATGGGCTATCTGGTTAAACATAAATTACAATGTCCACTCAAACTGTGATTGCAGTGTATGAACGATGGTCTAGAAGTAGATTCCTTCTATTCTAAAAATGCCAATGTCTTTGGTGACATCAACGACTGTAGAAAACGTGGACACCGTGGTTCCATTCCCTTACGTTATGTAGAAATTAAGCCACAACAACCCACCATGTTGTCAAATTTGCAACCAGAGTCTGCGCAGTATAGACCAGAGCCTGAGCCAAACTCATTTGGTAGCCCCACCCCTTTTTCCCAGACCAAGCGTTTCTCAGACCGTCTTCATTGAGCTCCCAGTGCAGAAGCAGAATGGATTTCCCCCTGAATTCCCAGATTGTCCGGTAAGTGGACGCTCCAACAGTAAAAATGCAGCTCATGTAAGTTCCACTACAGCTCAGCTCCTCAATGTAAAGAAGAGAAAGGGCAGTCCTCTCTTCCAGCCAAGGCTGTCAATCACTTCAAGTGTAGCCCCGCCTTCTTACGATAGAGCAGAGTGGTGGAAACTAACCAGGGTAGAACTAACTTCTGGAATTTGGAGACACTGGAGATAGAAGGACTAATTAGAAGAGAATAATGAAAAATTTAAAATGGACTAGTTTGTCATTAACACATGGGAATGGGTGGAGCTACACATCATACTGCAACCAGCCAGCAGAAGCACTAGACCTGTGGTTGCTTTACTTCTGAGAGACGTTGTGCTGTCCAGGTTTTCTACAGTCACTTATGACATCTTTGAGCAACCCAGCTGAGGACAGTCTACTGTAGTACTATTTAAACACTAAAATAAACCCAAATAGAATCAAACCAAAGAACCACTGTTGCAGGTTATCTGTCAACATGCAGGTTTACAAGCCCCCAATACAAATTACCCCAAAAAGGGAGAGACAACACATTCTCCTAGCTGCCACAATTGCACGAACTGTGGCCTTTTTGCTTATTATGTTGCACAAAGGTTCGTCACAGGGCAATCCGTCAGTCAGCAGATACATTAAAGTAACGCAAAAAGTGATGACAACTGGCTAAAGGGGCCCCTCCCTTTAGGTTCTTGTATGAGCCCCTCCAGTCCGTCCGCACGCTGTCGTTGTCCCACAGTGTGGACGTTTCTGTATCACTCACCCACTCTGGGTCTCCAGCGTAATAGCATGGTTGTACCAGCAGGGGGCTCGTAGAGACAACTGGCTAAAGGGGCCCACAAAAACACTCTCCCACAGCTGCTCTGAGACAGAATAAGCTAAATGACCAGTGCACAAATCAGGTGACTGACTGTCCCAGTTGGTGCTTGTAGAGCTCAAAGTTAAACCTAACAAAATACTTAAGATGTCACTTCTCCTGAAAAATCAGCAGTGTAACAGAAGCACCTGAACTATCAAACACGCTCAACTATTTACAAGTCTCTTCCTGGCCAGCTGGCACTGGACGCCTGGGCCTTTTCAAACTTGGAAGGAGTGCAAAGCCCTGGACCTCCACCAACTCAAACAGCGACACATTCCCTCAGAATACAGAACAGCTAGAACCGCTAGAGCAGGAGGTGGAGAGAGAGTAAGCTCTTTAAGCGTGAGATAATGAGATAATAAAGAAGGCTTCTTTTTATCCAAAGAGAGAGAATCACTATATGTCCAAATGTTTGTAGACACCACTTCTAATGAATGCATGCAACTACTTTAAATTGCGCCCACTGTGGACACAGATGCACACACACAGCTTCGTAGAGAGGTACTGCCAATAAAATAGGACTCTCTGAAGCACCTACCTAATGCTAGGTGTGGGGTAGAGGGGTACAAAGCCCCCCAGCATTGAGCTGTGAAGCAGTAGAACTGTGTTCTCTGGAATGATGGTGTTGTTCCATCCAGTACTTTTGGGATGCATTGCAGCGTTTGGGATGAGGTGGGGTGGTGATCATCCAACATCCTGATCTCACTTAGACCTTTGTGGCTGAATACCATCAAATCTATCAAATTGGGACCCAATTAGGTGTCCCAATACTTTTGTCCATATAGTGTGAATCTCATGCTGAGGAAATGGAATGCTTCTGGACGGCGTATGGCAAGAGCAGAGAGAGCCAGGGGACAGAGGAGAAAGTGGATGGAAAGAAAAGGCAGCTTGTCAGCACACACACACACACACACACACACACACACACACACACACACATACACACACACACACACAAAAATGCTCTACCCTTATATTACTTCCAGGTTTGGTATTACATTATGGTGCCCTTATTTTTTAAATGTTTAAAGCATTGGTCATTATGAGTTTAGTAATAGCAAGTATATTAAAGTACAGAGAGATTGTAAATATATGCGAAACGAGTTAAACTCCAGCTAAAGCACTGATTAAAAAGTATTTAAATAAGTCTACCTTACATATACTAACCCTAACAATATCTTTAATAATAGAACTGTTTTGATGTGTGATAAATCTATTAGTAAGTAAAGTGAATGGTTCTATACACTGATCAGCCATTACTGTAACAATTAGGAAATAGCACTGATTATCTGGGTCCAATAGCACCTGTCAAGAGGTGGGATCTACAAATTAGGCAGCAAGTGAACAGTCAGTTCTTGAAGGTGATAAAGCAGGAAATATGGGCAAGCATATTTTTCAGTTCACATGCAGTATACACTCACACTAATACACACACACACACCTACACACACTAAGCTCAAATCCAGAGAGTAGCATCAGTTCTGGCTCTTCGTCTGTCTACCAGAACCATCTGAGGAATAAATTGCCTCCACGTTTTATGAGACTGTGGAAAAAATGGGAAAAATTATAGAAAGGACTTCTCTTCAGGATGCACACTGCAGCGGGTCATTTTTTTGTAGCTCAGAAAGACTGCTATCATTTCCTGGACCATGAATTTCAACCTAAGATTTCAAAATTAGAAAACCACAACCCAACACAAGCTTCCTAACTGCAGCTTACGTTCCACACAACCTACAACTGCACACATAGCTCGGCCTCCTTCCCCAGCGTGAGCTTTTCTAGACTGCCAGGAGCAGATGCTGATGGTTACTGGCTCAGACCATAAAGAAGCAGCAGAAGCAGTAATTTAGCCGTCTAGATTTTACTTATGTCACCACAGACTTCAATTTCCATCCAAACTACAGCTTGCATGATATGTCTAAAGGTATCCGTATCATGCTTTGCTGACAAAGGAACTCACACAGATTATACAGTAGAATCCCAGTAGAAAACCACTGCCGATAGAATGGGACACTCTGATGTCACCGAACCTAATGCCAAACTTCGTCTAGAGGGGTCTGAAGCCCCCAGCACTGGGCTGTGGAAAAATGGAGCGCCTTCCAGTACTCTGGGATGAATTAGAAAGACAACATCAGAACTTGACCTCAGTGATATTCTTGTGGCTGAATTACACATAAGCTTCATCACACAAGCGGGTGTTGTTCTATCCTTGCCTTACTTACTTTGGATGCTTGTCGTACATGATGGGCAGAAACTCGTCCACGGGGAGCATTTTAGAGAGAGGTTCAGCGTTGAGTAGCTTCTGTGCCCCCTGCAGAGAGATGATGTAGGAGAGGGTCCAGTACGAATAGTCAACAAACACCAAGTTCTTCACGTTCTCCACCGGTTCCTCTTTTGTGGGGTTCACCTGCTTCCTGCCCAGGTATCTGAATCCCACAAACACACGTCACAGCAGAGTGTCAGACACAAGAGGGCGCTGCTCTGCTGTCCTCAGGGGCGTAAAAATACATTGCCCTGAAGATTGGCACAATGTTATTATAAATTATAATAATAATACAATTACTACTACTACTAATAATAATAATAATAAAAATGATTGCAAACCTTTAAAGAAGGAACAACATTAAATGAATGTCTTCCATGGAGTGTACCAAAGAAGACCCCTATAGTGTGCATGGCAACATCATGACAGAAAGGTGACACTCACATAATGTCCCAGTCCAGCTCTGCTAACTCCACCTCCTCCATCAGGTACATGAGGCGCCGTTTGAAGTTGCCCTGAAAACGCACGTCATCCTCAAGGATTAGAGCTTTGTCCAGCTGCATGTCCACCATCTGAGACAGAGACAGAGACAGAGAGACAGAGGGAGAGAGAGAGAGAGAGAGAGAGAGAGTGAGATATGTATAATAACATTAACAACTAGAGTTATCTTTCTACACAAACTCATACTACATATCCTCACTTCAGCCTGTGGCAACTGACTATAAATAATCTATACTATAACTATAATAAATATGACATATTTCAGTAATATTCTAATGACTAATTATATTGGGTGTCCTGTTCTTGTAATAAGTGCCAAAACTGTATATGTAATGCTTTTATCATCTATATTACATGTGAATACTTATCACATTTCATGTGATTTAATACTAAGTCTGAATTTGACCAAAAAAAAGAAAATTAAACTGAATCATGGTAAAAGAAATTGAGAATTCAAGATGAACTAAAGCACTGAACAAACTGAAGAAACATAATCAAATCCATCGACCTGTTTAAATCTGTGATTTATATCTGTAGTATTAGATATTACACAATAATACAACGTAAAACACTGTTTGAAAAGTGGTCAGTGAGAGTGTCTGTCTGTAAAACTCTATTTTGCTTGTGTGGACCACGCCTTGAGCTAATATTTTTGGCCTGGGGTCCAGGTCAACTTTCTTGTACTTTGTGCAAGAAGCCGGTTCCCCCGTTGGGGTATATAAGGTACTTGATTGCCATGAGGAATCGTGGATCAAAGTGTAATTATGTATTATGTATTATGTAATTATTTGGAGTAATAACTCCAAATAACATAAAAATAAACCCAGATAAACATAAAGTCAGCGGTCAGTGCTGTTGGTCAGTAAAGTTCTTGTTATGTTATAAGAACACTGTAAGCTCCAGACACTGTATGTATATGTGTTCAGTTCCACCAGCAGCTCACCTGACTTACTTAATGAAGGACTGTTTAGATACACTGTGTCGTGTATGGGAACTCTGAGCTCTGTTGCTGGGTTGGACTCTCTTTTTAAACTGTTCATCTGAAACCAAATACAGCTTTCAGAATGTGCGTGTTTGTGATTGTGTTTTAGGTTACTCACCTCCTTCCAGATGTAATAGTGGCTGAGGAAGCAGCCCACCTCTCCCTTAGTCAGCGAACGCCCAGAGAAAGGGTCATTGTAACCCGGCAAGATGTCAACACCCAGGATCTTAATATCGCTGCTGTTCAGAGCTCTACACACACAAACATGTAAAATTATAAACTAAACGGATCTGCAATTAATAACCTGTAACATCACCTGATCTTACAGAACATCAGCTAAGATCACTAAAGCCGTTTAAACCAGTCTAACACAGATAAACACAGAGCTTAAAGTAATGAAAGTTGCAGAACTGACGCTCCGTCCACAGCGTCCACCACTTTAGCGTTGATCTCCAGCTCATAGAGTGACCACAGCATCCTCTCCCTACGGTCCGGCCGCCTGCGCAGGTTTATCAGGTAAATCTGAAGAATAAGATGCGAAAACTGTTCAATAAGAGATTAAACCATTCACAAGAAGCTGTAAAAAATATGATTAAAAATTGACAAATAAATATTTTTAAATAAATAATTACATAAATTATTAATAAATGAAATAAATCAAACTTATTTAATAAATACATCATATTAGAATGCGTGATTTATAAAAAATCAATCAATCATAGTGCATATTATTTACCATTTAATAACACTAACTACTCAATAAATATACCTTCTATAATATGTTAAAGTTATTGTTACATAAAAAAATATATTGTGTATGTGTGTGTGTATATATATATGTGTGTGTGTGTGTGTGTGTTTGTGTGTGTGTGTTCAGTTTGTTGAGCTTTTGAGGGCAGGCTGGAGGCAGGTGCAACCTGCCTCTGTGTCACACGAACTCACCTCATCAAAACCCATCAGGTCTGTCTGCTTTGGAGGAACATGGATGTAGCGGGACACATACATGGGGGGGCCATCAACTGCAGTAAAGAACATTACAGTATACAGTAATACAGTATTACAGAATAGAAAACCCTTTATTTCTATAGTTCTTACAGCTCTGTGAACCTTTAACTAGGAAAGCAGAACTCTATAAACACTGTACATCATAAAATCAAAAATATCGCAATACTGAGGTGTACACCTCACTACACTACACCTCTTCTGAATGAATTTTGACAAGCCAATAATATTTTGAGAGTATATGACAGTCTTTTTTTTTAACAGAGCAGTACAAAGCACTGTCCTCTCCTCCACTGGCCACAGGCTGCCACAAAAGAAGAAAACAGGTTAAAAGCTAGCCAAAGGGACAAGCCAAACTCACTTAAGGCCTCCAAGTAAAGATGAACGAAGTTGATGCGGTCATCCTCCACCGTCTGGTGTGGTTTGGCAGGGACGTTCAGGTAGCCATAGCGCTCTTTATTGCATAGATACATCTGCACCTCTGAAAGAGCACAGCACACAGATTCAGTCTGCTTTCTGCACCTCTGCAAAGTACTTCACTATTCAGCCTCAGAAGAGCCGCTTTAGAGAGTAGAGGGTGTACCTGACACTCTGCAGGAGAAGGCAAAGACAATGATGTCATCGAAAGGCCAGGAGTAGTCTTTGTGTGGCGGGTGAAAGGCCACCTTCTTGGTGCCTTCCTTGCGCAGATCCAGCAGCATGGTAGAATGTACCATGGGAACAGGGAAGCAGCCCTTTCGGTAGCGGCTTCTGGTCGGGAAGTACTCCGCTGTGCGGCGGTAGTACCCCTAAAACAGCCACATGCATTTAGCAATAGATTCACACACAGCATAAGAAAACTGCAACACTTATATGATACAGATTAGAGTTACCTGAGAGATGAGATCTGTGAGTTACATCCAATATGAATCAATGTCTCTAGCTTTTACAGTCTGGTAGTAATTATTGTAATGTGATTTTATCCAGTATGAATCTGAAGTGCGTCGTTTTTATAGCCTGAGAGTAATTATTGTAATGTGATTTTATCCAGTATGAATCTGAAGTGCATCGTTTTTATAGCCTGAGAGTAATTATTGTAATGTGATTTTATCCAGTATGAATCTGAAGTGTGTAGTTTTTATAGCCTGAGAGTAATTATTGTAATGTGATTTTTATCCAGTATGAATCTGAAGTGTGTGGTTTTTATAGCCTGAGAGTAATTATTGTAATGTGATTTTATCCAGTATGAATCTGAAGTGTGTAATTTTTATAGCCTGAGAGTAATTATTGTAATGTGATTTTATCCAGTATGATTCTGAAGTGCGTTGTTTTTATAGCCTGAGAGTAATTATTGTAAAGTGATTTTTATCCAGTATAAATTTGAAGTGTGTAGTTTTCATAGCCTGAGAGTAATTATTGTAATGTGATTTTTATCCAGTATGAATCTGAAGTGTGTAGTTTTTATAGCCTGAGAGTAATTATTGTAATGTGATTTTATCCAGTATGAATCTGAAGTGCGTCGTTTTTTTAGCCTGAGAGTAATTATTGTAAAGTGATTTTTATCCAGTATGAATCTGAAGTGTGTAGTTTTTATAGCCTGAGAGTAATTACTGTAATGTGATTTTTATCCAGTCTGGATAAGTGTGTGTGTCTGAAGTGTGTGTTTTTATAGCCTGAGAGTAACTATTGTAAAGGGATTTTTATCCAGTATGAATCGAAGTTTGCATAGTTTTTACAGTTTCACAGAAATAACTGTAAAGTTATTTAAATCCAGTATGGGTCTGCAGTGTGTAATTTTTGACCACAAAATGTGCTTTAATTATAATCCGGTATGAATCTGCGATGTGTAGTGTTTTACAGTTAGACTGTAATTCATGTCTGTAAAGCGATTTAAATCCAGTATGTCTGTGAGGTGTTTGTAGTTTTTACGGTCTGACAGTAAAATGGTGCAGTGATTTTCCGGAATTGCAGCATGTATAATTTTTACAGTATAAAAATAATGAAACGAAAATAACGAAATAATTTAGGAGTTCTATTTGAGTCCAGTATCAATCTGACGTTTGTGTATTTTTTTACAGTCTCACAGAAATAACTGGAGTTTTAATCCAGTATGAATCTCCAGTATCTGTAGTTTTTTTTATAGTCTGAAAGAATAGCGTTGTGAAGTTCTTTAACCAGTATGAATCTGCAGCAAGTAGTTTTTACAGTCCTACAGTAATTATGATGATGTGATATGAATACAGTATGAATCACAGTGTGTGTACTTTTCAATGTCTCACCATAAAAACTGTAGTCTAGCAGTGTGTAATTTATACAGGCTAACAGTAATAATTGTGTAGTTGGCTGCTGATTCAGCAAAATTACTTCAATCAGTAACTAAAAAAAGGATTCTGGCCACACACACACACACAATTTACCTGAGGTGTAATGCCACACCAGTAGTTGGAGTAGGCAGACTGTGAGTCCAGCATGGGGGCGATAACAGACTTATTCTCTGCGATGAGGAGGTTCAGGGTTTCTGGGTTGGTTAGGATGTTATCTGCATCTGCATACTATAGAAAAAAAAAACCCAAAAAATCAGTTAATTAGCCAACAGCACAGCTAACCTTGCTAGTTCTAGCAAGATGGCTTTAGCTGAAAGATTCCTTCAAGAATAAAATAAACTGTTTATATTATCCTGCTCATAAAACGCTGAATAGAGGAAGTGTGTGTGTGTGTGTTTATGTGAGATGTAGCTCCTCAATCTACCAAATGTACCCTACCAGGATGTAGTCAGCCCAGCGTTTCTTGGCGAAGTTCAATGCTGCCTGTTTGAGCTTCATGATGTACTCGTAACGGCCATTAGTCCAGTGCTTGGGCCCCAACTCACCAGCATAGGACCTGCATAGGGAGACCAGAAGATACAATTAAGTCTGGGGCTACAGAAATTGATTGCTTTCCCACAGATGCCGTCATTTAATATGCTCAATAAAATCAGCTCACAGCAGGGTTGCCCAATCCAGCGTCTTGAGTTTACTTCCAACTATAATCTAAAATAGCTGGTCATAAAATCTGGGTTTTCATTTGGACTGCCTTTGAATTACATAATTTACTATCTTCACTGTCTGGTACCTCTACTGGATGGCTCGGCTTGACCCGCCATCCCTTAAGATCCACGGAAGACAAGCATCCAGACCTTTTTCTGTCCTGGCACTGAAGCGGCAGAACAATCGGAAGACCCATCACTTCCGAGAGTACTTGGACGACGTGTAGTGTTGAGTATTGTGGTCTCCATATTGGCTTGTGTTTAGTAGAGTCTAAGCTTAGAGGGATCTTTGAATACTAGTCTATTTAAACTAGCTGATGGTATTCTTGAGTAAACAGTGAAGCACTTTGGTAAGTCGCTCTGGATAAGAGCGTCTGCTAAATGCCGTAAATGTAAAAGTAAATGTTCTACTGCATTACATCTCACTTTTGTCCCTTATTCTGGCCCAGGGTTTCAGAGTTCTGGTGATTCCTGATATACACCTGATACAACCACTAACCACGCTGTGTATGCTGGATGACGACTGTGCTGGAGTCCAGCCCACCCAGACCAAAATGAATGCCCTCAAGGTTTAGAGTATAAATATCCTGTGTACTGCAGCTATTGTGCCATCTATAGCTGATGTATCCATCAAACGTGCTATTGAGATCTAAGAAGGCCTTTACTAATGGGGTATGGTCTGGTAGCTGATCAGAGTTAGAACGAAAAACCTAAAAGCGGCGGCAAAACAGCTCAGATGAATCCAGGTGATTTTTTCTGCACACTGAGTTTAGCAGTGGAATGAAACCACTTAGCTGGCAAGCTAAAGCTTGCCCATTCATTCCAGTGAGATCAGAAAGAAGGAATCTTCTAAACCCTTTTACCCCAGGGCAGCCTGACCTGAAAAAAAGGCAAATTTTCCAAATTCCTAAAGGTAGGTTGATGTTTGATACCTTCTATAAAAAAATACTAAAAAATCCCAAAGCTGGTGTGCATAGTCACAGTTTTATAGTCCCTCTCCACCTAACACCTAACTAAAATACGCTGAAGCAGCTGCATGTTTGGCACTAATTAATCTTTAAATCTAGATGTGGAAACCAGTTTTAAGTCACTGGTAGATCGACTGCTGGTTGGAGTAGCGCAACAGATATCACCACTACCTGCCAGTGAGCTGCCACACCATGTGGGAAACTGGAGTTCGATTCCCGGTCTGGGTGACTATGCTGTGCTACACCAATAAGACCTCCTATTACATTGGTCCACCTCTGTAATACGAGGAACCTTGTAAGTCGCTCTGGATAAGAGCATCAGCTAAATGCCATAAATGTAAATGAACACTAGGCAGCCAAACAGTTCCATTAACAGCTCAGTTTCAGATTTAGAGACCTCTCCTCAAGTATGTAGACACCCTCACGCTCCACACTCCTCCTTCCTACAGTATCAGTCCCGTTATTATACAACTGGAACTGAGCTGAAAAATAGTGCTGAGTGATACTGGAAAACAACAGACATTACAATATTTTTTCTGCGATATATATTTTGCGATATTAAAACATAAAGAATTTTCACCAGATTGTACCAGAGAAAGCAATTCAACATGTCATGAAATGAATACTAATGCACTAATACATGCATATCCAAGATAAATAGAGTAAAATGAGGGATATTTTGTGCAGCCCTACAGAAAGCACATTTTGTTTGGTTAAAAATACTATGAAAACATCAAACCATGAACCCAGTTTTGGTTTAAATGCATTATTGTGCAGCATTTAGTCACTGTATTAGATTGATTAGCTTGTGTTATATGTCTATAAGAAGACAGTGTTCTCATTTTTGCAATTGACAATAAGGTTTTGTATCAAAGCCCCAATAAAAAACACAGTCGGACTCGTTTCCAAGATCACACAAGTACAGCACTCAGATATCATTCCTCTACTGCAAAGCCATCAAAACTGGCTAAACCTTGAATGAACTACTAAGACCTCTGTCAAAATTGGTCAAGGAGCTTACGTCGGTTTGTCCATAGGCCTCCACTCCACGTAGTGATAGTGCTGCTGCATGATGGTGAGCCATTCTCGAAGGACTGCGGTGGTGTTGTCAGTGTTGTGGTCTGTCGCTGCCCTGATACGTAAAGACAAAGAAGACATTAGGGGCAGCTGAGCACTTAAAACGCATTCTAAGTGCCAGTTTTCCAGACCCAGAGTACTCTTAAAGATAAACAAAGAATTCCAGTGGTGCAACATCTGTACTGTATGTGGTCCCACACTTCAGCTCTTCGCCCTCCTAAATATATATAAATAATAGGTTTCAAGATTAATGACTGAATGATAGGATGGACCAGATTGATTACAAGGCTGAGGTTTCCGTTTCCACCTTAATTAAATGGTGCAGCAGACGCTGCAGAACGTAACTGCTGAACCACTTAAGGTGGAACAGACAATATGAATAAGACGTCAAAACCAGCTTTGTTTTTGTAGGTCGGAGTAGATAAAGTCTGCAGAATAGTATGACTAGATCTTGGTGACCACAGCCATAGATGTTCACTTACAACACAGCCCGGCCTCCAAGGCAACTGCTCACCCCTGAGTGAAATACAGAACTTATAGTACCAAGGTAGTTGAGACATGAGGGACTGTTGAGAAGACCCAGAGTATGGCGACAGACTAGATTATGGACTCCAGTGTTGATTAACTTTTTATGTCACAGTGGATTAGGGTTCGAGTAGAGAAAGACTGCAGAACAGAAGGCCTAGATCTTGGTAACGGACTTCGTAGATGTTCACTGATAACACTGATAACAGGTGTGACCTTCAAGGCAATGGCTCACTATTCAGTAAAATACAGATTACTTCAGTTTCATAGGGTTGGAGTAGATAGGTCTAGATCTTGGTGACCACTGCCATAGAGATTCACTGATAACGAGGCTTGGCCTCCAAGGCAATGGCTCAGTTTCATAGTAGTTACAGACTTTCCACCCAGACAGAGAAGACATGAGGGGCAGTAGTTCCATAGTAAGTTAGAGAATTATTGATTGTGCTTACTGAATAAAAGTTTAATATTAATGACTGAATAATAAAGTGGACTAGGTTGGATACAAGTGTCCACTATATTTAGCTGCATAAGGTAAGTGCTGCATTATTTAAGGTGGAACAGACCATTCAAATAGGTCCGAACCAGCTTTTGGATAGATTAGGGTTGGAGTAGATAGGCCTTGGTGACCACTGCCATAGAGATTCACTGATAACGAGACTTGGCCTGCAAGGCAATGGCTCACTATTCAGTAAAATACAGAACTTCCATATCAGTTTCATGGTAGTTACAGACTTTTCACCTTAATACATGCAGACAGAGAAGACATGAGGGCCAGCAGTTCCATAGTAAGTTACAGAATTACTGATTGTGCTTACAGAATAATAGTTTCATATTAATGACTGAATAATAAAGTGGACTAGGTTGGTTACAAGGCTGATGTGTCCACTATATTTAGCCGCATAAGGTAAGTGCTGCCTTATTTAAGGTGGAACAGACCATTCGAATAGGTCCGAACCAGCTTTGTGGATCGATTAGGGTTGGAGTAGATAGGCCTTGGTGACCACTGCCATAGAGATTCACTGATAACGAGGCTTGGCCTGCAAGGCAATGGCCCACAGTTCAGTAAAATACAGAACTTAGTTTCCTAATAGTCACAGAATTATGGAAGCTGATACTGAATAATACGTTTTAAGATTAATGACTGAATAATAATCCATGTTTGAGGAGTTTCCCAGTCCTGGCATTCCAGTCTGATGCTTTACTTTGCTTCCTATGATGCATTAGATTCTACACATTAGCTCAATACTAAAACCTTCATAAGCAGAACCAGATGTGCAAAACTCTTTATCACAGGGATTCTCCAGAACTACACAAGGGATTCCCTGCTGTTCCTGAAAAAGGGGAGATCTTTCTAGTAGCCTTCTGCACTCCAAACTACGGATTCAGTGGTTATAAATGACTCTGAAGTGAGTCAGGAGTCCAATAGTCGTCTAAAACCAGTGGGGGATGGGGGCTCCTCTGGAAGAAACGTTGGAGGAGTGTAAAGAAATCGACTCCCCCTGAGAAACAAGGAGAAAAAGGGAAACAACAGGCTTTTACAAAAGAAAAATGGTTCCGTGAGCAGTCACGTACCAAATGGAGATCCGGTCTTTGGGGTAGTTCAGCCTCTCCAGAGCTCCGAGGTAGTACGGCAGCGAATGCGCCGCGTTTCTGGCGATTATGGCTATCACGACCGTGGGCTGCTGCATTTTGGACTCCGCCGTGTAATTTTCCTCCGGAAAGTAGCATTTTGTCCGCGTTAAGGCGAGAGAGAGAGCCAAAATCCAGAGAAACATCTCGCCCTCGAACACGGTTTTACTCGCTCAGCCCCGATCCGCGTCAGCACTTCAGGGGCTCTTCCCAACTCCCAAAGCAGCCAACGTGGGTTAGCCCAACATTACAGCTTCCGTGAGAGCACTATCCTCACACAGCTGGCCAAACGGACACACTTTGGCAGCGGAACGCGGAAAATGTAGCATCTCTGTTCAAACAGTGGTGAAATTACAGCCTGCTGGACGACTAATAGTGGATTAGTATCTTTGTGGGAGCTGGTAGACACTAAATTTGAGTTAATGGGACAGTGCTGCTGAAAACGAGACCGTGAGGCGTCTTTAATGTGTTTTCTTTTACCTGAAACATTCATTTATTACAGGTAGTTGGGCTTAGGTAGTTGGCTTTCATCTGTAGGGGGACACCAAGACGTCCAAGACTATGATTCCACTGTTGGAGGTCTTAACTTTCCTTTCGCCTCCAGAAAGACACCAAGACTGTCTCAGTAACTGTAGGGTTTATCTGTCGGAAGACACCAAGACTCCCATGTTTCCATAACTGGAGGTCTTCCATACTCTTAATGGTAGGAAAACACCAAGATGGTTTACAGAGCTGTAGGTCTGCATTACCTTTACCTGCAGGAAGACACCAAGACTGTCTCAATAGCTCTAAGGTTTATCTGTAGGAATACCCCAAGACTTCCATGATTCCATTGTTGGAGGTCTTAACTTTCCTTTTGCCTACAGAAAGACACCAAGACTGTCTCAATAGCTGTAAGGTTTATCTGTAGGATACCCCAAGACTCCCATGTTTCCATAACTGGAGGTCCACCTTCCTTTCATCTATCGGAAGACACCAAGACTCCCATGTTTCCATAACTGGAGGTCCACCTTCCTTTCCTCTGTAGGGGGACACCAAGACGTCCAAGACTATGATTCCACTGTTGGAGGTCTTAACTTTCCTTTCGCCTCCAGAAAGACACCAAGACTGTTTCAATAGCTGTAAGGTTTATCTGTGGGAATACCCCAAGACTCCCATGTTTCCATAACTGGAGGTCTTCCATACTCTTAATGGTAGGAAAACACCAAGATGGTTTACAGAGCTGTAGGTCTACGTTACCTTTACCTACAGAAAGACACCAAGACTGTCTCAATAGCTGTAAGGTTTATCTGTAGGAATACCCCAAGACTCCCATGTTTCCATAACTGGAGGTCCACCTTCCTTTCATCTATCGGAAGACACCAAGACTCCCATGTTTCCATAACTGGAGGTCCACCTTCCTTTCATCTGTAGGGGGACACCAAGACGTCCAAGACTATGATTCCACTGTTGGAGGTCTTAACTTTCCTTTCGCCTCCAGAAAGACACCAAGACTGTTTCAATAGCTGTAGGGTTTATCTGTCGGAAGACACCAAGACTCCCATGTTTCCATAACTGGAGGTCTTCCATACTCTTAATGGTAGGAAAACACCAAGATGGTTTACAGAGCTGTAGGTCTGCATTACTTATTTTGTACCGGTAGAAAAACACCAAGACAGGTTACTGAGCTGCAGGTCTACGTTTCTTTCACCTGCAGGAAGACCCCACAATGTCCATGTATCCATAACTGAAGGTCCACCTTTCTTTCATCTATAGGGAAACGCCAAGACTTCTATGATTCCATTGTTGGAGGTCTTAACTTTCCTTTCGCCTACAAAAAGACACCAAGACTGTCTCAATAGCTGTAAGGTTTATCTGTAGGATACCCCAAGACTCCCATGTTTCCATAACTGGAGGTCCACCTTCATTTCATCTATCAGAAGACACCAAGACTCCCATGTTTCCATAACTGGAGGTCCACCTTCCTTTCATCCGTAGGGGAACACCAAGACTCCCATGTTTCCATAACTGGAGGTCTTCCATACTCTTAATGGTAGGAAAACACCAAGATGGTTTACTGAGCTGTAGGTCTACATTACTTCCACCTGCAGGAAGACCCCACAACTTCCAAGGATCCATAACTGAAGACCCACCTTTCTTTCATCTATAGGGGGACACCAAGACCTCCATGTTTCCATTGTTAGAGGTCTTAACTTATCTTTCGCCTACAGAAAGACACCAAGACTGTCTCAATAACTGTAGGGTTTGTCTGTAGGATACCCCAAGACTCCCATGTTTCCATAACTGGAGGTCTGAACCTTCCTTTCATCTATCGGAAGACACCAAGACTCCCATGTTTCCATAACTGGAGGTCTTTCAATACTCTTAATGGTAGGAAAACACCAAGATGGTTTACAGAGCTGTAGGTCTACATTACCTTTACCTGCAGGAAGACACCAAGACTCCCATGTTTCCATAACTGAGAGTCTTCCTTATTTTGTACCGGTAGAAAAACACCAAGACAGGTTACTGAGCTGCAGGTCTACATTTCTTTCACCTGCAGGAAGACCCCACAACCTCCATGTATCCATAACTATAGGGGGACACCAAGACTTCCATGTTTCCATTGTTGGAGGTCTTAACTTTCCTTTCACGTACAGAAAGACACCAAGACTGTCTCAATAGCTGTAAGGTTTATCTGTAGGATACCCCAAGACTCCCATGTTTCCATAACTGGAGGTCCACCTTCCTTTCATCTATCTGAAGACACCAAGACTCCCATGTTTCCATAACTGGAGATCCACCTTCCTTTCATCTATAGGGGGACACCAAGACTTCCATGTTTCCATAACTGGAGGTCTGAACCTTTCTTTCATCTGTCAGAAGACACCAAGACCTCCATGTTTCCATAACTGGAGGTCCACCTTCCTTTTATCTATCAGAAGACACCAAGACTCCAATGTTTTCATTGCTAAAGGTCCACCTTCCTTTCATCTATAGGGGGACACCAAGGCCTCCATGTTTCCATAACTGGAGGTCTGAACCTTCCTTTGACTTGTAGGAAGATACAAAGGCTTCCATGCTTCCATAGCTGGACATCCACCTTCCTTTAAATTGTCCAACCCAAATGTAACACCCCTCATTTAGCTGATCAGGAACTACTGAGGTCAGTATTTAGATTAGGATTAAGAGGCTGAAGTTGCCTTCTCAGTCTAATGTTCCGCTCCACCTTAAATGGTGCAGCAGTTACATTAAGGCCCCTGATGCTGCAGCTCCTCCACCATTTAAGGTGGAACTAGCCACTGGCTTAGAGTTTACTGACCATTGCCACAGACGTTCACTGATACAAGGCAGAGGCTCACAATTTAGATGCTACGAGAGGTTCTCTGAACGATGCCATAGAAGTACCACTTTTGGACCCATAAATAACCAAAGATGTGTGAGTGAAGAACCTTTAAATGAAATTCCTTTAAACTTTGTAGTCAAAAAAACTGTGATTTTAATTGATGTACACAAGAGGGCGCTGTTGAGCTTCAACAGTCTCTGCTTTCCAAGCCTGGAGTTTGTGCTATAAGAGCTGATGTGATTCTTAATCTGATCTCCATATGGAAATGCAAAGTCAGTTGTAATTGAGGTATAAGGTACAGATCCATTCCCTCCTGTCTCTTCTCGTGGAAGGCAAAGTGCTGCTGCTTTTTCATTTTCCCAGAGCACTCACAAAAACTCCACATTGATTGGGCCTCGCATTTATCACCAGCTGTCCACTCGCAAAGCACTGAAGAATTGACCACTGAACATCCACACTATTGAAGTCTTCCACTAAAGAATGCTGAGGCACTAGTGTGAGTTTGTGTGTGTGTGTGAGTGTGTGTTAGCACGAGAGGATCAGAAAGAGAGCTCACAATGGAAGGGAAAAGCCATAGCGCCGTCTGAAACTGCCTAATCAGAAAAGAAAACAGAAAGCGGCCGAATGCAAAAGATGAGCGGATAAAGGCAGAAGGAGAAGGAGAAACAGAAGCAGAGCTGACAACCAGCTAAACTAAATTTAAAGGGTTTTTTAGGAGCACCCTCATCAATGGCTGGCGGCACTTAATAGGACAATTGAACCAGGGCCGTTTTGCTACGTGGGCCGGACACTCGGGTCAAAGGGGGCGTCGCCTTGGCACCTGCGCCCACCCTCCGTCACCTCCCAGGCCCTGCCAGGGCACTTTCCCAGCAACCCCTGTACACTCAGGCCTGAGAGAGTTCATGCGCTTTCCCAGTAACTTTTCACAGCTGGGTCAGAGGTCAGGGGAGCGGGGCGGCGGGGTGTGACGGACCATTCGGGGCACACAGGCCAATCGGGCCGGCTCAAACATTTATTCAGCTGAGAAGCAAGAGAGTGTGGGAGTGACACCCCCCTTTTGGAAGACCCTGATTGGGATACTTTATCCAGGCACTAGTGGGGGGTCCACCAAAGGCCCACTGATATAGCTTCTTAAGAGTTGGGACTACAATAGCCGGGGGGGTAAGGGAGGGGCAGGGTCAAAGGGAGATGCTGCTGTCCGTTGGTCCGGCCTTTAGCCAAAGCTTTATGACCAATGGTCTCCCTTTCCCTTTTCTATGCTGGGTCAGTCCCAAATCCCTTGGAGGGCAGCTGGGATGCTCTGGGAAAGCCTGGAACTTTCCGAGGACACGCAAAATAATCAATACATGCGTTCCCATGCAGTCATCACATACCCGGAGGCTCAATAAGTGTCACTCCAGCTCTCACGGTCCACCTGCCCAAGCAAACTCACTCAGCAGCCTCAGCTGGACAGTCCACTGCTCTTTAGGGGTGTTATGATGCATGTGTTCACTTTTATTTATAAGGGTATAGGAAGAGAATCATCACATATGTGTTATTTCATCAATTAAGAAATTGTGATAGCACATATTAAATTAAAATTTTATTAAATTCCATAATAATAGTTTTCCATTGAAAGCAGCTCCAGAGAGTGGCCTTTATACACACAACACAAAGGAAATGTGTTTTAATATAATGTATGTGTAACAACATAATGTGTCTCCTTCACATACTGATATACCGTATACTGGAATGATTTCCATTCCTCTAGCACTGCATAAAATCCCTAAAGGACTCAAAGGGCCCCAGTCTACCATGAGGAGAACATCTTGTTACATCAGTGTTACTCAATACCCTACACCAACATATACACACATTATAAAAGTACAGTCATAAGCAAAAAAGTGACACATATGGTTGATTTTCCTGCCATTATTGTAAATAAACACATATACTTTACAGGGAATCCAGTTAACCTCTTAAACTCTTTGGATCCATGGGCAGTTTCTGCCTTTTTTCCACATTGTTATAAATTGGAAACAACTGTGCTAGTTTACATTGTATTGCATAGTAATTTAATTTTAATGTAATATTTTAGTCATCTCATTTTTTAATATCAATTTAATATAGAACTGATTAGTAATCCTAAGGGTGTAATAAAAGTCAGGAAGCATTTATTTTTCCCAATAAACATGTAGGTCAAGAAATGATGCTATAAATTACAGTAAAATGTCATATTTATGTTTATTTCCTCTTGAGCATTTGTTCACTTTTTTCCACTTAGAAAAACATTATAATCATTTGTACCAAGTGTCCAAACTTGTAGACAATGGTACATACAGTTGATGTATAAAGAACGTAATGGTGACATGTGCTGAGAACAAAGAGACGGTCTGGAATACAAGCAGTTATTTAGAGAATGGTTGGATAGCATTGTGGATAACATTTGGGCCCAGCACACAGATAGGCAGCATTCAATTCCCTGTTCAGGCAGGAATTTAGAGGCACTTATGAAATGTTCCAGTAGAGTAAGACTCACAATGTAACATTTACTCCATGGGTAGCTAAGACTCTTTACTTTGAATTCACCAACTTCTGTAATGCGATTTCATTGTAAAGCACCAAATAAAAGGGCCTGGTGTTCCAAATGCTGTGAATCTGAACTAATCATTCACCTACAAAGGTTACCTCTCAAATAGCTAAATCAGAATGCTTTATATGGTTGTGATATGACGTATTAATAATTAACGTATTACACTGGGCCCCACAGTTCAGCAAAATCTGCCAAAATACTCAAATAATACATTTTGTAGGGCCCCTGTCAGTCACAGGCCCTTCGAATCATCACAGACCCTTAGAATCATGCATCCCTGCCCACACACACCACACACACAGACAGAAAATGAGAGGTATGAGCAGGGTTTATAGATTGACTGCTGACCAGAACATCAGCAACTCTTGATCCCCTGTGGCCAATACTACTGGTTCTCCAAAGCACTTAGATAAAATGGCCCCAGTAAACTTATACAAGTGTAGGTCACACTGGTCAGTCAATAGAATGGATTCTAAAGACTGAAACCACACAGACTCAAACTAGCAATTCATTTCTCCCCAACCATCACAGTATCAGCACAGTATCAGGGTGGGGTTTTGTATCTGGAGCAGTTCCAGCCCTGTATGTCTTGATTGAACACTAAAAAGTCTCAGATCATCATCACTTCACTGCCGGTTCGTTCATCCATCCATCCAATCACACTCTTACAAATGAAGGTGATACAAAGGGTTCTTTGAGTGATGCCATAGAAGAACCATTTGTATCCAGATTTGTAACCAGATGTATGTTTTAAGAAACTTATAAGTGTTTAAAGAGGTAGATGTGAAGGTTATTTTCCCCACACAAGGGTTCCTCACACTCACATCTCTTTAACATATGGTTCTTCCTAAAAAACAAAAATGACAATTCTATGGCACTGCTCAAATAACCTTTTGACCCCGTTTACACCTGGTCACTGATTGAGTCTTGAGTATCAGGATAATATCAGGATAAGGCCGATCTGTATAAAAATGCAAGTGTAAACACACCCAAATCCGATTTCCAATTTCAAATCCGATCACTTAAACCACTTCTGAGGTGGTCTAATCTGAGACGCATTTGAGCCACATGTTGTTGCTGCAGAAACGCATTCATCTCTCCAAGACACATTTTCCCACTAAACCTCCTCCCAGTACAACCCCAACACCAGTAATAATCACAGTCTATCCCACACAGTGAACGGATTTCAGGGGATGCATTTGACTAATTTTCTCATTTATCCTTTATTTGCTGTTTTTTTCTCCTTTATCTGATCGGATATCTGATCTTTGTCATTCAGACAAACAGTCTCAAAAAAGGTGAGAGCATTTGCTCATACAACAGATAATGTGTATGAATGGGCTCAGAATATTTCTTTTTAAAATACGAAAAGCATAACAGATTTCAGACAGACACGAGAGACTTCAATCTAAGATCTAAATCAAGCTTTGCGTTTCTGGCTTAGGCGTAAAACCACAGCCTGTTGGGCTTCGCAGGCCTGCATGTCAAAATAAAAGCCCTTGCTTTTTGCTTTAGGGCAGGGATGGGTATTTTCATCCCTGGAGGGCCATTACACTGGGAAATTGTAGTTTTCCCTGAAATATGCTCTGATTAATAGCCTTATTCAACTAATGAATCCCTCGATGAGTTGAGTTAGACGCATTGTGGTGGGAAAATCACTTAGCTGTGCTGTTATAGTCTTCCAGGCCTAAACATGAAAAAAGCCTGCTCAGTGTTTTCTGTCGATTTAATTTGAGGCTTGAACGCAGAAATGGAGAACAGTTAGTAAGTGGACACAAGGACGCTTTCGAAATTTAGTTCTTTAGTTCTTTATTCATTATTCTCATATATGTTATTGTTTGGCTATCAGAGGAGGTCCCTTTGAGTCTTGGTTTTCTCTCCTCAAAGTTTCTTCCTTTTGCTCTGGGGGAGATTTTAGAGAGCCATGATGCACATGCCTTGTGACGATTGGAAAGCCTTGGAGCTTGGAAAGACATGAGAAAATCACATTGTTGTAGTTATATCATGGAGTGATGTGTCATCAATAGGACATCAGAAAAGGAATGTTATCACTGTTAATATGATACAGTCATCATTGTGGCAGCATAAACATGATGTAATTGTCATTATTACAACATAAACAGATCGCTGTTGTCACTGGGACATCATAAATTGAAGGTTTCTATCATTGTGACATCATAAATAGAATTCATTGTCATTTTTACATCATAGACAGAATGATATTATCAATGAGACATCACAAATAGAATGTTATCATTATTGTGACATCATTGACAGAATGATATGATCAGTGACATCATAAATAGAATGTCATTGTCATTAAATCATAAACAGAATTATATCAATGAGACATCGAAAATAGAATGTTATCATGATTGTGACATCATAAATACAATGTCATTGTCATGTCATAAAAAGAAATATATCAATGAGACATCAAATGTAGAATGTTAGCATCATTGTGACATCATAAACAGAATGTAAATGCATTGTTACATCATAGGCAGAATGTTATTGTCACTGGGCCATCATACATTACATCTTACTGTCATTGTGACATCATAAACAGAACGTCATTGTCATTGTTACATCATAGACAGGATGCTACAGTGATGAGGACATCATGTACAGAGCGATGTTGTTATTGTTACATCATACATAGAATTCTGTTGCCGCTGTTACATCACTGCAGGGACTCAATTAATTGCCCCCCCCTTCCAGCACAAGGTTGTTCTCTCTGGATACTGAATGTCCAGCAGGCCTGTAGATTTTGGGTTTACAGCTGCTGTTGTAGATCCATGTGGGGAAAGCCCTCATGAAGATGAAAGAGCAGCGGGGAAAGAGCCGTAGGAACCATCACCGTGTTCTCTGTTGTGGTTTGTTTTAACCTGAGATCAGCAGCAGCGGTCAGCGTTTGAACGCCGGCTCCATGAAGACCTATGATAGGGACTGTGTGGATATCTCCCCAAAGACTCTTTAACCTAAGTCACCGCTGCTTCTCTCGCTGTCCTAGTTGCCTGGCAACCGGCCAGCCATGGTGAAAGAATTCCTGTGCTTTTTTTCTCCCTTGGCGGTGGGGATGACAGGGGGAAAGTGGGCTAGAGAGCAGGGAAGTGCTTTAGGCTTCCCGGCCCGCTAGTTATCGAACCCTCAGAGTACGAGTGCTGATTCAGGATCAGTTCCCAGCTGACTGACAATAGTTTGCCGGAATGCAAAAAAGGCAGAAACTGATCCAGGATCAGCACTCTTGGTCCTGACAGTCTGACACAAACAAGCTCCGGGCACCTGAGTGGCAAGTGGGTTAGTCTGAGCACATCTGGGGGTCTGGGGTTGACTCACAAGGAAATGAAAGGGAATTATTTAATACGATATCAGTATTTGAATTTGAGGGATGGTTTCGCTCTCTGTTTAAAGAGTTCACATCATTCATTTCGCTTGTATTTTGTTTGTTTTCAGCACATCTATTATTTTTTTACAATGTTTATGAAGCAAAACTAAAGTCATACTTCGTTTAACACATGAGAGTTTGTATTCTCTTTGGCCCGCAAAGTTAAACAGGCTGTTTCTGTGTCTGTACATACTGTAATAGTGATATATAAAAATTAGGACACCCCATGAAAAGCTTTGTCTTTTTGAAGATATTTAAACATCTGGACATTCACTCTTGAAAATAGAGGTAATATAACTAAACACATACAACAGAAATGTCTGTTAAAATACTTAATTGTTACTAAATTATTGGAAATGCAACTAGTTAAAAGAGGCTCTGAGTGGCTCAGCGTCTAATGCGCTACCACTATGGCCTGGGGGCCATTTCACTTTGCCATCAGCAGCTGGAGTCAGAGAGAGCACAATTGTCCGTGCTACCTGCAGGTGGATAGATGGCGTTTTCTCCCATCATCACTGTTAAGCGACGTTGGTCGGCACAGGCACAGTCTAATAGCTGGTGTGGTGGAGCTGGGGACCTGGTGTTTTCCTCTACTCAAGCCTTCTTTCCTGGACAGTAGAGACAGTTAGACTCTTTTTAATACTCTTGATTTCAGAAGAAACAACAGATAAGAAGGTGTCCCAATACTTGTGTCAATATTGTGCATGTAAATATGAGGGCCATTGGCCTGTTTTTACAGTTTTGAAACCTTAACAATGCGTACACACTAGATTAAGCTCTTCCATTAAAAAGAACAAAACCATGGAAAGGGCTCTTTAACTTCCACTGGAGGCTCAAAGTTTGTGAGTCAGCGCTGCAGCAGAACAGCGGAATCGTGAGGGGACAAATTAGAGCCAAAGAATTTGGCGGCCACACACTTTATGTCACGTTTTAATGATGTTATCAAATATTCAACATCCCAATGTATCAGAGTGTCCTCTCCGCACACACGCGAGGGCCGTACGAATGGTCTAATTCAGCATTTATAAAACAAATGGTGCCATTTGGGCATGAGTCACGTTTCAGCTTTACAACCAAACAGCAAATGAGATTCTCCCTGCTTCCAGTTTAATGGGGGTGAACCGTTTTCCTGCTGATTGGATTGGGTACGCAACCTTTAACTCATACTTTGCTAGATCCAGGTTCTTCTTCTATCGGATCCCCATTGCTGCATGTTAGCAAGTCAGTTGTGCTCTACGGCAAGCCCAATGGAGTGTCAGAAAAGTGACAAAAGCATGTTCCTCAGGGCTTCGCATGTTCACCAGCCGCATGATCAACAAACCATATCTCAGGCCTGATACCTCGAAGTGTTGAGACGGCTACAAACTATTAAAAAACTATTGCGGTAACGGATTCTCTCCTGAAGTCATGGATATGATGAAACAGATCAATGAGAAAGATTTCCTGGGGCTCTAGCTTTCTCCAGCTTTTCTTATTATACATCCAACCGAGGCAGATACTCCATACTATTTATAGATTGCACTTATGGGAAGAAAATATATGATGCCGTTTTGATGGAATAAAGCCGACGGCAAGATATGAAAAATAAAGTGTGGATAATCTCGGGGAGAGGAGGATTGTTTTATTGAAAGCTGTATTGAGCCGGTTTAGCCAAACATAACTTAGAAATGACAATCTCACTTTTCACACATCTCTATACAAATTACAAGCACTTTACCTTTTACACCCACCCCTGAAACCCACCCCACCACTACGTGGGCTGATTAAATGCATGATTTCATACAGATCTGCTGGGTCTTAAAGACAAAACAACCACTACTCAGAATAATGCAGGCTGGTTTTAACATACACTGCATGGACAAAAGTATTGGGACACCTGCTCGTTTCTTTCTAAATCGAGGGTATTAAGTTGACTCTGCTTTTGTTGAAGTGACTGTCTCTACTGTCTAGGGAAGACGGCTCTCTGCTAGATTTTGCAGGAGCATTGCTGTGAAGATTGAGTTGCATTCAGTAACAAGCGCTATGTGAACATCCAGAGAACACAGTTCTTCCACTGCTCCACAGCTCAATGCTGGGGGGCTTGATAACCCTCTATCTCATGCCTGGTATTAAGCATGGTGCCAATAGTCCAGCCAACATGCTCATGTGAGGCTCACATGGGTGGAACGTGGGCTAGGTGGGTTCCAGGTGGGTTCCAGGTGGGTTCCAGGTGGGCATAGACTTTGAGTGGGTTTGTATATGAGTTGTTACTGGGACACAGTTGGGCTTCCCAAATGGGCACCATCATTACAGCTTATTCTCTAGAGAGTCCTATTTATTTGGCAATGCATCTACTCCACAAGGACTAGACAAGCTGTGTGTGTGCATTTGCACATCTTACTTGCTCCAGTGAGTGAGAAATAATAACATTAAAATGTAAGCAGGGGTATTTCAAGTCATGCTGTATGCTGTATGTGTCATGGGTGATCTAGGAAAGTTAAAGAACAATCAGTTGAAAGATTCTTCAAGGAACCAAAAGTGGTTCCCGATCCATAGAACTCCTTTTATCCCCTTGCTTTTAAGAGCGTACAGTGACAGATGTTTAAAAAGGCCCTGATACGCCAGGCACATTCTCTGCAGTACATGCAAGTCCACTTGAGCTGCCTTGCTCTAGAGGAGGCTTATGGCAGGATCTCTGCGTCCTTTGTGTCTTTTCCCCCCTCCGGATCCTCAGAGGGGCCATTTGATTGCCTGGGCCATGGATCCGGCCTCCTGTCCCCCATTGCTCCTTTCAGCTCCCGGGTTAAACATTTATCCCTGAATGGGGGAGAAAGCGGAGAGCTATGGCAAGTGGCTGTCTACTGCTGGCTCTGTGTGCATGACTTGACAAGATGTTTCCCCACTGGGGTTTACCCAACTTGTAGCGTAATGTTTGAATGTGTGTGTGTGTTTCTTTATTCTGTTGGATACACTTGTGTTTGATCCCTGCTAATGTGACTTTAGTATCTGAAGTACATGAAGAATCCGCTGATCTGTAGAAGACCAAGACATTCGGGGTATTTGCCGGTGAGGTGGTCAGTACCTGCTCCCACTGTTGTGGGTGTTCTAGGTACTTCAGTAAGGTAATTATGGCCTGATAGTCTGTAAAGTGTAGTATTTTGATACTTTAGCGCTGCTTAGCTTAGCTCGCTTTGTATTCGTTTATGCTATTTTGGCTTTTTTTATAAAAGAAAGAGAGGGCTGGGATGTAACTGGTATAATTAATCTAATAAACAGTCAGTCACGGCACAAAAGCTGAACCGCTGAGCTTCCACCAAACTGAGCAGCGGTGGGTAATTGTGAGTAATCTTCTCAAGATTCCCGCTTTTGAGACTCTAGTGAAAGGGCACGTGACAAAATAGGGGGGAAAGGGGGACAAGAGAGGGGTAGGAGAAGCTGGCAGGCAGGGGGAAAGGGAGAGAGAGGACTCGATGCAGTTTAGTTCAGTTCAGTTCTATTTGATTTACCTCAGTTTGGTTTGATTTAATTTCATTTCAGTTCAGTATAGTACAGTAGATTCGTTCGGTTCAGTTAAATTCAATTCAGTTCAGTATAGTACAGTAGATTAGTTCGGTTCAGTTCAGTTCAATTCAATTCAGTTCAGTATAGTACAGTAGATTAGTTCGGTTCAGTTCAATTCAATTAATTTTAGTTCAGTTCAGTTCAGTTCTGCTCTATTTGATTCAACTTGGTTCGATTTAATTTCATTTCAATTCAATTCAGTATAGTGCAGTAGTTTAGTTTGGTTCAGTTCAATTTAGTTCAGTTCAGTTCAGTTTAGTTCAGTTCTGCTCTATTTGATTTGATTCAGTTCAATTTAGTTCAATTTAAGTGAATTCATTAAAACTGAGTTCGGTTCAGTTTAGTTAAAGTCAGTACAGTAGTTTAGTTTGTTTCAATTCAATTCAGTTTAGTTCTGTTTAGTTTAGTTCAGTTGTATTTTATTTGATCCTGTTCAATTTTGCACAATTCAATTCCATTAAATTCATTCAAAGTTATTTCAGTTCAGTTTAGTTCAATTCAATTCAGTACAGTACAGAGGTTTAGTTGGGTTCAGTTTAGTTTAGTTCAGTTCTGTTCTATTTGATTTGATTCACTTCAATTTAGCAATTCAAGCTCCGCTCAGCTCAGGTAAATTCAATTCAGTTCAATACAATGAACTGAATTCTGTGTGATCTTATTTGATTTGATTTGTTTTCATTCAATTTAGTTCAATTGAATTCAATTAAACTCATTTCAGTTCGATTCAATTCAATTCAATTCAATTCATTTTTTTATTTGAACACTGACAACAACCAGGATTCAGAACAAGAAACACTAACAGAAATCCAAACTACACAACTTACATATTTACATATTTTTGGAAAAATATTACTTCATATGTTTTTTAGAAAATAAAAAAGTTAAAACAGCAAATAATATCAAACTTTAAAAAAAGAAAAGTGAACTTTTGTCCATGAGTTTTACACTGAACTCTTAATTTCTAACTTTACGCAAAGTTGTTATAATATTACTGAGAAAACGTGAATCCATCTGATTCCCAACTGTTTTCCAGTAAAGTCTGCAGCTACGGTTTATAGTGGAGGACCAGGTTACGAGCAGGATTGAACCATGGCTCTGGATCACACAGAGGAGAGATCCGGGAAGCGCTGCCGGTGAACTTCCAGCAGAAAACCCACATTCACACAAGGCCTGACTGATCTGCCGGACAGAAAACACCAGATATGAAAACACGGCGGAGAGCGAGTTCTGAGTCTGCTGAGCCTTTAAGAGGAGGGCAGGGGCGTGGTCAGTCTGGTAGGGGGCGTGGTTACGGCCGATGATTTATTAGCGGAGGAGAGAGGAGAGGAGAGAGGAGGGGAGGGAGGGGCGAGGGGAGGGGAGGGGAGGGGAGAGGGGCTGGGAGGGGGGTGATTCTGCATTAAGAGCAAAGGGCAGCTGAATTCTTTTAGTTTCGTTTGTGGATTTTTTGTTTTGGAGGTTTTCTCTGATTTAAGAAGCGAATAAGAGAAGCTGCCACAACTGCGGCGTTTTAATAAAAATAAAAAAAACATATTTTAGAAATATTTATACATGTTTAATCCCAGCAAGCTCTAACGGAAGTGTGGTTTATTTGGAATAAACATGAAATGAACAAATAACAAACGTGTCTGAACTGTTCAGAGATCAGTTTTTTTAAGATCACATCCGGGTTAATCTGCTGCTGTTTTTGTGAATGTTAATATTAGATTAATATTTTTATAATATTATATATATATACATATACAGGTTATATACAGGTTATATATATATATATAGGTTAATATTAATATAATAAACACAACACAACGAGAAGGTGGGTCAAGTTAGTACTTAGTACTACTAATAACAACAACAACCTAAATAGTAATAAAAGTAACGTAGACAATAACACTACTACTACTGATAATAATAATAATAATAATAATAATAATAATAATAATAATAATATAAATAAAGATGGTAATTAACAGCAACAGTAATGTAATAAATCAGCTGAAGCAACAGCAGCATTATAACGGACACCTATTGCTAACGTTACTAATAATTATATCTATTTATATTTATATACACACGCAAATATATACATATTACATATATATTTCAAATATTACTGTATATATATATATACACACACACACACATAAATATATAGATAGATAGATAGATAGATAGATAGATAGATAGATAGATAGATAGACAGATAGAGATATTTATTACTACTATTAATAGTTACTACTATATGCATGCATATACAATCATATATATATATTTAACTATATTATTAATTATACATGCTCTACTACTATCATTAATAAAAGGGTTAAATCTGTTACAAAAATAGAAAAAGTGTGTAAAAAGTTTTTTCTCGTGTGTGTGTGTGTGTGTGTGTGTGTGTGTGTGTGTGTGTGTGTGTGTGAATAAAAGAGAGCTGGTACATTTTGGTGCTGCTTATAATCAGTGCACGTCACTTGATTCTACTGTGTATGTGTGTGTGTGTGTGTGTGTGTGTGTGTGTGTGTGTGTGTGTGTGTGTGTGATAGAGAGAGATCCCCAGTGTGCGCTTTATGCCGTAAGTGCCGGTCACCGAGCGGAGCGCGTGGACGGTGAGTCAGTGTTAGTTCGCTGCTGCTGGGGCGCGCGAGCAGGGCGGTGTGTCTTTAAGACGCTGCTGCTGCTGCTGCTGCTGCTGGTGGTGTTGGTGGTGGTGGTGGTGTTGGTGGTGGTGGTGGTGTTGGCGCGCGCAACCGGGGGAGACGGCGGAGATTTCAGCACATCTCACGGCACAATGGACATTTATCACACACACACACACACACACACTCTCTCTCACTCACACACACACACACATTTAGACACACACACACTCACACTCAGCATCACAGCTACACCAGCCAGCACTGTTATGGGGGGTTGCTTTGGTTGAAACACAGAGAAACACAAAAAGCCTCGCGAGAGACGGTGCCGGTGCCATCATCGCACGAGAACCGTCCCATCGGGGCATTTGCCTCAGGAGTTGGGGAGGGGGGGAGGCGGCGTGGTGAAAGAAGGGGCGGGGGGCGTGTGGGGGTGGGGGGGGGGTGAAGAAAAAGGGGGCAAAAGCAGCAGCCCTACAGCAGAAGCAGTGCCGTGTTCCCCGCGTGCGAGGCACCGGAGGATGGCGGGAGGAGTGTATGAGTGTACGCATGTGTGTGTGTGTGTGTGTGATGGAGGTGGTGGTGGGAGGGGGATGTAAAGAAAGAGGAGGAGGAGGAGGAGGAGGAGGGGGGGTGTCTATACGGCGGCGCGTGCACACGGACGCACACGGACGCGGGGAGCAGCAGCAGTAGCAGCAGCAGCAGCAGCAGCAGCAGCAGCAGAAGAGCGCGCGCGGCACTGCAAACGGTCCCGCGCTCCGTACAAGAACAAGAAGGACGAGCAGCACTGAGAGACACACACTCTCTCACACACGCACTGCGCGCGCGAGACAGGGAGACGAGCTGGACAATACAAAAGGAGCACGAAGAAGAAAAGAAGAAGAAGAAGAAGAAGACGAAAAGGATGAAGATGATGAAGATGATGATGAGGAAGAGGGGGAGGAAGACCCCTCTCTATTTCTCTCGCCTCTTCCTCTCCTCTACCTTATTCTGCCACCGGGCTCGCACTGGAAGTGCCCAGCAAGCTGCTGCGCGCGCTTACAGGTGCAGAAATGGCGAAGCGTCACGAGCAGAAATGCCCCTCTGCACTTTAGCGAGAGAGAGAGAGAGAGAGAAGCGAACGAGCTCTTTTACACACACACACACACACACGCAGGCGCGCGCTTACACACACACACACACACACACACACACACACTGGGCCAGGTTTGATTTGTTGCAAAGTATATTTTAATGCTGGAAAACAGAAACAATAAGAACAGGTAGAGTGTAAAACACTGTGTTTATGGTTATGGCTACTTTGTGCTCGTGCTCGTTATTGTTTTTTCGTTTTTTTTCGTTTTTTTTTTTCGTTAATGCTGGTTTTAATCATCTATGCTGTACAAAGTGCTGCTTCTTAGTGGACCAGTCTATTCAACTTCTGGACTACGGGTCTGGTGGATCTCCACTTTTGCCTTTTTCATTTTTGAGGAGTTTTTTGAAACGTTTTTTTTTTGTTGTTGCGTTTTTACGTTATTTTTAAAAAAAAACCCTTCAAACGAAAAATAAGACTGAAGAGGAGGAGGAAAATGATAAGACGGACATTGGACTCTTATTTGAGGCATGAATGTGTAAAGTGAAATTGTTTCCAGCTTTACAGAAACAAAGAAACGAGAAAAAACGAAAACTAAAAACGAAACCGAGACAAAAACGTCAGATAATAAAACTAAAAGCGTAAGTATTCCTGGATTTTATTTTATTCATGCAATGGACAGAGGAACTTTCTCTCTCTCTCTTTGAGTGTGTGTGTGAGTGAGTGTGTGTGAGTGTGTGTGTGTGTGTGTGTGTGTGTATTCAATATAAACTGTGCTTTTTTGTAGGAAATGTCGTTTTCAAGAGTCCCAGAGGCTGATTGTCCAAACGCAATTCTTGTAAAATGTAAATCCAACCCAAGAATTGTGCCTGGACATCTGTTGCTGGAGATTCAACCCCATCTTCGCTCTGAGGGGGGAAACAGGCCTTTCCTTCATCCGTACACACCTATAAACTGTACTAATGCTCTAAATGTCTTTCTGAAGGTAAGATGTACGAGGTGTGATTTCACCTGGATTCAGCAGGTTTCACTCTGTCTGTTATTGTGTTAAACATCGAGCTACTTTTTAAAAACGAGCTAATTTTACAAATAAAACTCAAACACTGTTAAACAATTACGTTTCATGCATTTCCATTTCTGCTGATTCCTGAAAGGGGTTCTTTTATAATGGTGCAGCGCCAGTTTAACCAGTAAGAAGGAAATCAAACAGTTTCAGTATTTCTTTCTTTACTTTTATTTTCTATCCGTTTCTTTTTATTATTATTTATTTATTATTATTATTTTCTTATTTTATTTCCCCTCCAGGCATCTTTAAATCAGCTCGGAAACCTTGATTTGCCTTTCCTCCACAACTGTTTGTTTATTGGACACTTTTACACACCCTAAAATCTAATATTTAATGACTTTAATTGGAATAAAATGACTTTTAAGCTACTAAAGCAGGACAGGAGCAGATCTGTGCTTTACATATATGCACGTGTGTGACTCCAAGTGTGTATTTAGCACTTTTTGGGGACATAATCTGACAGATGTGAAGTTTCTGGGGTGATAGAAAGCGTGGACATGGTGGAGACATATTTTGGATTTAATTTAAAAAAAATGCAGATTTAAAAATAAAAATTAAAAGTTTATTAATTGAATTTTTAACGTAGAGTGTCATTGTGAGATACCCCACAATGGCTGGAATACAAACCTATGGTGTGTGTGTGTGTATGTGAAATGGCAGCTTAAGGGCTCTCCTGTAACTTGCAGTGGACCCAAACACACACACGTATACATACACTTACACACACACACTTACACACACACACACACACACTCACACACACACCAGGCTAATGTGTTTGGTTTCATACCCCACCTCAGACAGAGGCTCGATCGCACCGATAACTATACTCAGAGCTACAGATCGAATCGATAAATTGCTAATTGCCCTACAAATGAGTTTTTGCTGACGTATTGACTCGCTTGAGGGGCATTTGGGGGGTACAAGGGGCAATAGAAGGGGGGAAGGCTTTTAGTGACGCACACACTGGGCACCACGTGCACTGCTGCAGTTATAGTCAGCAGAGCTGATCCTTTTATCCTTTGATGTGTTTTAGTATTTTGTGGATTTATGTATTTTAATACTCACATCATTACTTTACAGTTTACCCTCATAGCAGCCCCTGCTTTAAGTGCCCAGTCATTTATAGGCCTTTCTAAAGATCACAGTCCAACTTAGCAGCAGGAGTGTGTTAGCTAACATGAAAACACACACACACACACACACACACACGCGCGCGCACGTGGTCCACATGAGGGCTTGATTTAGGCCCAGAAGATGGTTCTGGTAGTGGTGTGTTGAGACCAGACTCACTGTCAGTCCAAAGAAAAGTAGAAAAATAATTTTTAAAACCATAGATAATTTAGATGCACAACCAGAGATCGCTGGAGTCTCACAAACCCACTCAGGGCTAGCAAGCTCGTGCTTACACTGTTTCTTATAAGAAGGTTAATATAATAATATAATCATAATTTAGATCAAGATTTAATTTGTGGTGGAGAATAAGACTATAGGTGCACTTTATTAATGAGAAAAACTCATAGAATCCAACATTATACATAAACCATATATATATATATATATATATATATATATATATATATATATATATATATATAGCCTAGATTTGTAGAGATCATATAAAAAATACCATAATTAACAATAATTCTAAAATATTTAATCATATTTTCAGCTTTTACAGTATTCCCAGTATTCCATTGCCTTACACCAGTCTGTAATACTTAAACAACGTCCTGGAATTAACTAATCTAAAATGATAATTTGCTATAAGATTAAATATATATATATTTTTATTTTATTTATATTACTATTGTTATGTTGTTTTGTGGCTTAACTAAACACTAAACGAAACCAGGCTGCTTTAATATTGAAGTTTATTTTTAGTAAATCTTATTAGAAATTCAACAAACTCAAATTTAAATTTTAAAATGTAAATTATTTTTACAGAGTGAATTTCTTATGAAAATAAATAAATCGTTAAAAGTCTAAATATGCATCATATAAAAAGGATGAGATATTCAAACGTTTAATACAGTAAAATTGTATTATTATTGTTATGATACAAATAATAATAATAATAATAATAATAATAATAATAAAGAGAAAACCTTGTAACAACCTAATTACTTATATTAAATATTTTTAATAGTTTTAGTTTTAGTAGTTTTATGATGTTTTTAATCTTATTCTTTAGACGATTTTCGTTCTAATAGTTTGCAGACATACACTTTATAAGTGTTTTTAACCCAGAACTAGTTTTTATCCCCTAATGAAGGTTTTCTTGTACTGGAAGAAGCTGAAGATCCGATTAACCTGCGGCTCTTTCATTTAGCTACCAGTCTAGAGGCTCCTCAGTCTAACGGTCCAGTCTGCAGATGCAGGACCCCTGTTCCCCTCTCCCTGCTCTTCCAGGCATTTCACTCCCAGGTTATTCCTGATGTGGTGAAAAACGGGAGCATCGTTTTGCAATAGACAAAAGTCAGCTCAAAGTGAGACAATGAGAAATTACGGAGAGAAGAAGAAGGTTGCACAGAGAAGTAGGTTGGGAAGCACTGAGGGCTAATTATAGTTTAGCCTTTGCACTGGGAAAACATATGTCCTATATAGAGCACATCTCCTCCTCGGATAAGGAAAGCCTATGTCATTTCTGCACTGTGCCATAGGTGTGCTCCACATTGGGGCAAACGGACGTATTTAGTTCAGTTTTAATGAAGACCAGTGCACAAGCCTCAGTCTCTGTTTTTGTGAGCAGCCAGAGAGCTGTATAGTAACACCCACCGTGCTGGAGAACAGCGTCCATACGATCTGCACTGCGTCACCATTCAGACATATGTCTCAAATGTGTTACTATTACCTAACCTAATTGATCCATATTTGTTGCTACAGTTAAAAAATGCACAATTAGCTCATTCTTGTTCTGTTGATTTTACATAGAAGGACAGTTTATGGTAATACATGGCCTAAGCAGCCAGCTAGGGGCCCCCAGAGGCCTTTAGCATGTGTTTAAAAAATGTGTCCAGTGTTATTGGGCTCAGAGATAGTCTTATATCTCCTGATCAGGAATAATAAGTCATTATTTCTGCATGTGCATGCAAAAGAACATGACTGGGGTAGGTGCGACTCCCGTTCAGGGCCCTCAGTTAGCAAACTCCATAGCAGAGTGTATAGAACGTAGGCTATAGACTAAAATGCTGTCAACACCATAAGCGTAGGCCATCAATGAAAATGTTCTATGTGCCATAAATGTGAAATAATATTCTAAAATACTATAAATACAGCTTACTGGCTAAAATGCAACAATGTCATAAATGTAGGGTATTGACGGTAATCCTATAGATGCAGCACACAGGCAAAATGCTATTAATTTCATATACAAATGATATAGGCTATAATACTATAAATGCAAGCAGTAGTGTAAATTTCTTTACTGTGCTATCGGTGTGTTGTAAATTGGGGTAAGTGGACGCATACACAAGCCTGTCTCTGTTTTTGTGAGCAGCCAGAGAGCTGTATAGTAATACCCACCGTACTGGAGAACATAAATGTATATGATAAATATACATGCCACAAACATGGCCTAATATACATGAATACTATAAATGTAGCCCACAGACTAAATGCTATAGAGGTCATAAATGCTGCCTACTCTAAAATGCAATGAATGTAGCATATTGACTGTAATAACATATATGCATATTTGCAGCCATAAATGTAGTAGACAGACTATAATACTCTATCTGCACCCTATAGGCTAAAATGCCATACATGAGCATCCAGTCTATTATACTCTAAATGCACCCTATAGGTTGTAATACTATAAATGGAATTAAATGTTACATATAGATTATTTTAGATAAATGCCACACAGGTTCTAACACTATAAATACGGCCTACAGACTAAAAATGCTGTCATAAAAGAAGCCTACAGACTGAAATAGCTGGGTATGAACAGCAGGCGTTTTGCAAGGTGTCAGTGTGTTTTCGCTCACGTGTCTGATGTTACCACCAGGCCCATACGCAGAAAACCCCCACAGGGAGCAAGGATCTTGCAGGATAAGGTTTACCCATATTACGGACCACAGAAGGTGTTCTCTCGCAGGTTGTCTTGAATAACCCAGTTACAGCGGAGAGCATGAGAGATACAGTGAGTATGTGAGGTACCTCACCATAGTTAGGAGAAATACCAGAGGCCGAGAGTAAAATTTAAGAAGCCTTAAATACTGGCTGCAGTATAGAGGCCTGTAACTGATGATGATGAAGAGGCACAGATAAACTCAGACTACTGGTGTTTTAATACAGATTTTACAGATGGGCGGTGGAGTTTGCTGTAGCTGAATTATGGATAAACTACTCTTATAAATATTCGGAGGTTCCTCCTCACTGACACAGCTAATAGCAGTGGTGAGCATGGACTTCACAAGGCTTTCCCTACGCTCTCTAAACAGCCAACAGGAGGTGAGTTTAAGTATCCGAAACTATCCGAAAGAAGTCTCCTGTCCTGAAATAACCTCCTAACGTTTTTATAACTTTACCAGAAAGGCAGCTTAATCCTACTTTTGAAAGCTTGCTAGGAAGTGCCTTGAATAATTGGCCACACATTTTAACTCTTGACCTCCGGACAGGTCACAGAGCGAGAGAACAATGTTTAACCCACCCCCCCTCCTCCCATACACATACACACTCTCTCTCCTGCTCACACACACACACCCACACAACTCAAATACTGACATTGTGTTTCTTCTTCTTCTCCCTCAAAGCTCATTAGCATTTGTATTATTGTTAGGCTGCTATTCTCCTCCACTTTGCCGTTGCGGGCAGGTTTGTGGGCTGCAGGCCTGGGCCGACCCCCCCGTTGCCATTCTGCTCAGCTACCCTAATGAATATTCGAGGGTGGTAAACCCCAGGACAAGGAAATGGGCTTCATAGTACGAGCACATCAATCTCTGCCAAAAAAAGAGACCTTACACTGATCTCCGAAAGGGCGCTATTGGTTCTGTAGGACGCCTGGATGAAAACCAGGCATGCCAAACAAATCATAAGAAAGCCATTTAGACACACGGTGGTGAAAATATAAGACCAGGCCTATTGGATGACTGAGTTCCTGTTCATAATCCAAAGGATCGGTGCGAAAGGTACGGCTGTGGTGCAGCCCACAGCTGAAAAACACTGACCCAGCTTCTTTTTCTGAGAAAGGAGATAAGAAGACTCGACAATCGCTGGCAGAGATCGAAGCTACAAGACAGTGAGGTGAATTGCGTTTGATTTAAGCTTCACCATTTGACTCTACTATGAACCTTTTATCATGAAAGGTACAATAGTTTTTTTTTTTGGTTTAAAAAAAAGGAAAGAAAAAAAATACCCTGAAAAATATATGGATACTGTATCAGCAAATCACAACTACATACACACATAAAAAAAAAGAATTTATTCATTTTAAAAAACAAAAACAAAACAAAACCAAAGGCAAAACGGCAACGCCCTGCACATACACACAAGCGGGGTGTCCCAGCGTAAACTAATAAAAATGATAATTCGGGCATTTAAGATGAGCGTGATTGGCGGTCGACGTCTCTGGAGAATCCATCTGGACGCTGGCTAGACAGAATGACCTCTGAACGCGCCCAGTCTGACCCCATCCATCTAAAGCAGGGCAGGGCAGGGCAGGGCAGGTACTACAGGAGCGAGCGAGTGGACAAGGCAATGCTCGTGTCCGAGGTTGCTCTCCAGCAAGAGCTCATCCCATTGGGTTACAAATCAAAACAAGTCAAGAGAAGCTCGGTGGATTGGTGGAGAGGCCGCTCCCGGATGGAGGATGGGTGGCGTGAAGCTTTGACGGTGCAGCTGTGTGTGTATGTATGTATACGTATGTGGATGTAGCATCCTTTAGAGCCAGTTAACCTCCATGAAGGGTTGAGATGAACACCACGTTGTCCTGGTCCTGAAGCTGGTACTCCAATTCACCCTGAAAAAGGACAGACACACACAGAAAATCCATGACTGACAATTAACAACAACAACAACAACAACAACAAAAAGCACACACTCGGCACACGCTCGGGCAGGCCCCAAGACCCCAGCACACACAGCTTTAATGGTCCAAACCAAATATTCTCAAAAAAGGGAAGCCCTTGTTTAGTGTTTATTGCTGGCTGTACAAAAACAAGGCGGAACAGAAAAGAGGCGGTCAGCTTAAAAGCTACTGCAAATTAGATTTATGTCAAGCCATAAAGGACCAGTCCGATCCGAACAGACACTCAACTTTAAATCAAGGCTTGATTTGTGGGTTTTAGTCGTCATTGACAGTTGTCAAGACATTGACTTTTTCCTCATTGATTGTGTTTCTTTAAATTACAAGCTGATGCCAATACATGTTTTCCTGAAAGAACAGCCCAGCACGACCTCTGTGCTCGTCAGATGAATGGAGAAGATCCCGGCCAGCAAGCAAAAATGAGCAAGTCTTTAAAAGAGAGAAAGTGAGAGGAGTGATTGAAGAGGTACAAAACACACACGCACATACATACACACACATGTGTGCGTGCGTGTGTGCATGCATGCGGACATACACATACGCACTGCTCACCATTAGTTCCCAGTCTGCATCGTTGATCAATACGAGAATACCGGGTCTCCTGTGTTAAGGGAAAACAGAAAAAGAGAGAGAGTCATTTACCTGCTACGGTCTATACTGATAACAGTGACATAAAGCAGGTGCCTGACAATGCATAAGAAATGTCAATAGAGACAGAGATAAGGAGGGGGGGTACAGTTCCTGCAAAGTGCATTGGCACATTTAATAAATGATGTGTAGAAACAACACAGATACTGCACATGCATGTCTTCTGCTGATTTTACTGTAAAATCCAAAAGCCTCAACACCGCTTAGATTCCAAAAACTAGATATATTAAATAGTAAATAAGCCACAGCGCAGCAGAGCTACAAGCAGAACACACTCAGTCTAGTGCTATGGTTAAATTAGACCTTCCGTCATGCATGGACAAAAAAAAAACACAACACACAAAAAATCACACACACGCATAGTGGAATCACACCCCTTGAGCTCCTCATGTAATGTGACGCAAAGCGTAGAGTGCATGTTACGCTTTATAACAGCTGGGAGATGCTAACACTGCTTTCCTCTGCTGTGATGTCAGTGTAGGAACATAGAAGCAGCGCTTGGTTTTGAAGGTTACGCAGCACCTTAAAACACTAAATGGCCTATAGACTGAACCCCCCCCCCCCCCCCCCCCACACACACACACACACACACACACACACACACACACGCTCCTGCGTTGTACTTTGTGATATTGATATTATTAACAAAACAATAATAGTACAATGATGCAGAGATACAGAGATGCCAAATCACAAGTCTGCTTAAGTCGCCGTCTCACACACACACACACACACACACACACACACACACACACACACACACACACACACTCACAAAAATCTTAATCTTTGCTATTTTTCAGTGTTGTTTTTTACATTGCGTCTTAATATCATGATGAATGGACCGATAGTAAAGCTTCAAAATGACATCAAACTAAATGTTTTTATTTTGACTTCTATAAGTTTTTGTAGTAAAGCTCACATTTTGGGGACGCAAGGTTTTTTTGTGATGGCGATGTTATGGTAATGCAACCAAAACAAATAGGCAAAGGAATATGTATGAATAGGAAAGCACAATGACATCGGAATCATACCAGTTTGGCCAGATATGTGTTTATATATCTATAAACTGTATGGCTAAAGTGTCCCAAAACAAAAAAAACAAAAAGACAAAAAATAATAATAAAAAAGAAATTATATATATATATATATATATATATATATATATATATATATATATATATATATATATATATAATTGGTCCATTCATCACAAGCATTTATCACAGGTTTTATGCAATATAAAAACAAGGTTTACAAGGTTTTATTCCAACAGCAGTGGTTTGATGGTGACTGATTTACTGTACGCCAGAGAAGCAGAACATTTATACTGTATTAATACTGCATTTAGATCCCTGTTTTATTGAATTTTAAAAATGTTTATGTATCGATTTTGGCAGAACCCCATATGGAAAAAATAGCAGGTATCAGTATCAATCCACGATTCCTGTATCGGTGCATCCCTGCTCATAAACAAGAGTTAATCCTTTGATAGAAGTGCCAGGAAAAAGTCAGACACACACTACTCACTAATATGCAAAACAAGCAAACAAACAAGCTAAATCAATTAAAACCTTTTCTTTAACTTTAACATCTTACAAAATTCTACCCATCTGTCTCTTCAGAGGGCCTTCAAAGCCCCTCAGTATAAAGTCTAAATGGCAGGTGCTTCGTCCTGCTTGTCCTGCAGTGTATAGTGATGGTTTGGAAAGAGTGTGTGTGTTTAGGGTGCATTTCTACAGTCTAATACTGTGTGTTTCCTGCTCATGCATATGCACGTGTGTATATATGTGTGTGCATGTGTGTGTGTGTGTGTATATACTTACACAGTGTCTCCCTGCACGAAGAGTTCGGGCCGCTCCTTTAGCATGTTCTCTCGTATCCACGCTAGCAGCTGCTTCATGTCCCCTGCAAAAGAGCCACCAGAGGTCAAAGGTTAGAGGCCAAAGTTCCCGGAGACGGCCCCGCGGTCGAAGTGGCGCGACGGAGTCTCAGTCGAGAGAGTCTGTGTGTGTGTGTGTTTGTGGAGGTTAAGGTGCAGTACAACATAAATGCGGCACGAACGCCTTTCCGGCGTTCAGCACTGCCGCTGTCCAAACCCAGCTAAAGTCGAGAGGCCTTTGGTCACTGTGGCCGTGGCAACAAAGCCTTAAAAACCGTACAGACGGTGCTGAAATCAGCGTTTTTACCAGAACGGGACGAGAGTGAGGCGTCCCTCGCTGCCCGATGGTGTGGAGGAGGGCAGGGATGATTGATGGATACGAACCCGGCAGCTCCCCATGTTGAAATTCAAATGAAACGGAGGACGTCTGCGACCCTCCGCCACAAAACGCAATGGCCACTGTGGAACCTGGCATTCATGACCTTACGGTGAAAGAGTGGCGCTTCGTGCAGCCGTCTCCTCCCATTTTGGCTGGTTTGGAATCGTAGGGTTTTCGCTGTGAGGTTGGAAGCGGTCAGCGAATTCGGCAATTCAGAGAAAACCAACCTAAAACATACGACCGCTGTTTCATTACAGCATCTCCTAAGCATCTGCAGAGCATCTCCAAAACACCAACCTTTCAACAAGAGAGAGGAATTTAATAAATAAATGTTCTGAACTTTTAATCTCCATAAGATTAGGTCATTAACTGCCTTTTGAGATGTAAATAACAGTGTAATTTAAAATGTAAAATTAATCAATTAATGTAATGAGATTTTATCCATTTTGGAGCATTTCTACTGGTCCATTCATCAAGAAACATTCATGCAATGTAAAGCTGGCTTTTACAAATGGTGTAAAAAAGACAGAAATTGGTTTCTGATGACAAATTTAGATCCATGCTCCATTACTGCAGTTAAATAGTGTAAACGAGACAAAATGTAGTGTATGCGTTTTGATGGTGCTATCTTGTGACTGAGAGCAAGTGTGCCTGTGTATAATGTGTGTATATATATATATATGTGTGTGTGTGTGTGTGTGTGCACGTGTGCACGTGCTCACACGGGTGTATGTGTGTCCGCACGCGCCCCTGCTATTCCACTAACAATGGCGGAACAGTCAGTAAGTCTGTGGTCCAGCATCAAGCTCACCATCAACACAGCATCATCAGCCTCCATCTCCGGATCGAACCACTTTCCTCCCCAAAAAAGGGGGTGAGGGAGATGCGAGGGGAGTACCGGAGCAAGAGAGCAAGCGAGAAAGAGGCAAAAGAAAGAGAAGAGAAAAAAGGAGAACCTATAGAACAGAATTAGCTAGACCTTATACATGCGTTTCCTCTCTCTGTAGACTAGTAGGAAGCATCTGTGTGTGGAATTGCTCGCAAGCTCACTGTGACTAACAAAGTCCGTCCATATAGGTGTGAGAGAGACTGTGTGTATGTTTACGCGTGTGTGTGTGTGTGTGTGCACACGAGTGTGTTTGTTCACCAAGACTCATCCATATGAAAAGCAATTAGCCTAATCGGGAGTGTGACAACAGAGCCTACGCTTTGAAATACAGATCAGTCAGCGGTCAAATAGCAACCTTTTACATATAGACCCCCCCCCCCCCCCCTTTCTCCTCCCTCCCCACACCAGAGTGGACAGCTGTTTCTCTATGCATATCCTATGAGCTTCTGTTAACCATGAAGCTCACAATACAAGCCAATCAATCAACAAGCCTATTATAGTGTTATTACTGCTTTATTACCACATCTGCCTGAGGTTTAACTACTACACCATCTTGTAATATGAAGTTTATTTATAGGAAGATACACAGCGTGTGTGTACGCTGCACTCATGCCTCGCCTGGTTTTCTGTTAAAACAACACTAAACCTGAACTGAACCCAACTGAACACTTCCATGCCCGAATTCCTCAGACAGTTTCCAGCATATTTAGAATCCACATTCAGCTGGATGAAACCACGCTCATACACACACACACACACACACACACACCGGGGTTGCATGCTGTCAGGCTTGTGAATCCGGAGAAGTAGGGACAGCTCCAGCCTCTGTAGGGCTATAGAGCCTCCTCTGCAGTAGCTGAGGGACCAGGGGAACACGAGCAGGGCGGTGGGTTGGGGGGGGTCTGGAAAGCCCTCATGTGTTTGAGGAGACATGATGACGCACCAGTGCTTCAACAGAGCCGCCGCCATTGATGCTGGAGGAGTTTGCGTGATAAACCTTTCCATCAGGGGGCGAGGGTGGGTATTGTCTTGCAAACAACGCATAGGCCAGTAAGTGTACGATTTTGCTGTTTGTAGCTAACTGGGGTGGAAACTGACTCGGACGTCTGATTTGTTACGGTACCTCCCTTTGTGTTCTTGATAACGTAATGATGTACTATGAGACTATGAGCACTAGAAGTACTATAAGACAGTGGTGGTACGCACTCTCGGTGTTGAAATGTACACTACTGGCTGTTGATTGAGACTTTTGGCTGAGCAATGCAAAACTCACATTTATGACCAGTACTACAAATTTCCACACTGCAAAAATGATCTTGGCAGGAGAAAACACTGTAGATTTAGTCTAATAATCACATGTGTATAGTTAATGATATTGTTGTAAGAACATCATAAGGATTATTCAGCTTTTTTCTAGATGGTTTTTACTTCTAAATAACTTAAAAAAAAAAAAACAACTAAGCAAACTGACTTGCTTACAGAATAAGCCAGTTTTACAGCATGACTTTAAACAAGAAACCATAATATTTATCAGTTTATATAGAAACAGATTATAGAATTCTAACTTTACAGGAGGCAAAAAAAACCTTCTTAAATGTTCAATGGAAGTCAATGTAAAAATATTTTATTCCAAGCAATTTTGGAGCATTTCTATTGGTCCATTCGTCATGACATTTTAACACAATGTGACGAACCACTGCCAGATTCACATTATGTCAAATATTAAAAAAAGAAACAACAATAAAAAAGCAAAAACGGAGATACAAGTGCATGACAGCAACGTCCAACCATCCACCAATTCATCTATAGTTATATACAAAGTCATATTATTCAGTCAGAATATTATGACCACCCCTGCTTTGGAATGAACTGGGCCAGGGAGGTCAAAGATGCCACATGACAGCGAGCACGCCAGTCAGCTGTAGCAGAGTGTAAAAACAGTGTCATGGGCACTAGGTAGGTGGTCATAATACCCACATTTATAAGTATATAATTATACTTTAGACGATTAGAGAGTGGACTCATTTTCTTTGGGCTTTTGGCTTTAAACTTACGACAAAATTTACGACTTCATGGTTTGATTAAAGGGATGTGGTGTATGGGTGGATACCTGAGAGTGTGATGATATTGTAGAATATATACTTCAAAGTCTGCAGGTTGTCTGTGATATTAGCATTATGCAAAAGTATGGTTATCCAACCCTGTACCTGCTCTACTATGTGGGGAGGACTAAGTTAAATTTCTTCTTATTTATTATATTATTTTCTGTCTTGGCAGTCCCTGGCTATGTACATAATTTTCAATGAGATGTAATGTCTTACTTCAAATTAAATCAAATTACCCAACAGGCTAACATTTTGTACAGCTGTGCCTTAGTAGATTTTTTTATATTCCTTTCTGCTACATCCCACGACGACACAACTGACAATACTGCTTGTTACTTAATCTCAGAACCCGAAGCAACCGAGGCATTTATGGTTTACCACTGCGCAGCGTCCAGAACACAGTGAATCACATCACGGCACAATGACATTCTGCAGTGATATACCGGCCTTCTTTACTAAACAGCAGCTTCTGCGAACTCTAATATACAGCACAACCATATAAGCAAGATCCTGATCCTCACAGACTCAGCTGGACAAGAAAGACAAGAAATTCTTGTTTATAATTGGATTATATACACTATAATGTCCAAATATTTGTGACACCCCTTTCAATGCAATTAATGCATTCAATGCAATTAATGCTTTTTTAAGTTGCACCCATTGCTAATACAGATGTGCACAAGCACACACAGTAGTAGTGCTAGTAGAATAGAGCTCTCATGGGCAGGTAAACATGAACCTATTGGCACTGTGTTGCCTAATGCCTGGGGTGGGCTAGAGGAGTATAAAGCCCCCCAGCATTGAGCTGTGGAGCAGTGGAAGGACTGTGTTCTCTGGAATTAAGGTCGGTGCTCCATCCAATACATTTGGGATGAGTTAGGGAGTTGGGGATGAGGTGGGGTGGTGATCGTCCAACATCCCGACCTAACTAATTAATGCTCTTGTTGCTGAATGCAATCAAATCCTCACAGCAATGCTCCTCCAAAATCTAGTAGAAAGCCTTTTTCCCTGGACAGTAGAGACAGTCCCTCCACCAAACGCAGTATAAACTCTGTTTTAATAGTCTTGATTTCACAAGAAAGAACGAACGAAAGAGCAGATGTCCCAATACTTTTGTCCATGTAGTGTATGTGCGAGTGTGCAAGTGTGTGTGTGCACCACGCTTTGCTGTGAAAGGCGGGGGTGAGCAATAGAGGCTGTTTCAGGTTAATTGGATCGCTGTCAGCCTCCTCAGTTGTGTAACGATCGCTGTACCTTGCAGGCCGGCTAGCCCCACACTCCTGCACCTATAAAGAAGAGTGATGCTCACCCCAGCGCAACGTCCAGGCAATGAATATTGACCTGCACCAAAATCAGGGGGGCTAAAAACAGAAGCAATCACTTCTGCTCTCATCACTCCTCTGCTGGGGTAACTTTTAATAAAAAATGAAATAAAAAGCACAAACTAGAAAAAAATAAGGTAAAAAAAATGATCAGGTTCTACTGGGCTAAGTGCTAACGGTGGACGGAGCGTCCAACATCTTCATCAATCCTTCTTTACCCGTCACAAAAAGGAGAAAGGAGTGGAGGAGTGAGGGATGGAATGGAGGGGAGGAGGGAGAAGGAGGGACGCGGTCTGCGTCAGCTCTCAGGTGCATGCTGGGATTGCGGCAGTGAGGGAGGGTGAAGGCGTGTAGCGTAGCGCAGTATAGCGTAGCGGCTAAGCTAGCATTTGCATTCTCCCTGTTTGGCATTACGAGCATTATTATCATTATGATCTGCGGGTGGGAGGGGATGAAGTCATTCATCTGGGTAGCGATATGAGGGACGCCTTCGTTTCTATGACAATAGTGGTATGTAAATGTGTGTGTGTGTGTGTGTGTGTGTGTGTGTGTGTGTGTGTGTGTGTGTGTGTCCAACACTATAGGATTCAGTCTCACTCATCAATCACTCAGAAGGATCTGGAGCATAAGACAGAAATTTAGGGTGGGGAGGTGTGGGGTTGGGGGATTACACTGGACCCCCAATGTCAATCTGAGCAATCACAGCCAGTCATCCATGACACAGGCGAATATCTCTTACTCTCTCTCTCTCTCTCCCTCACACACACACACACACACACACACACACACACACACACACACACACACACACACACACACACACACACACTCAAACACAAACACAGGAGTTACAAGGTCATCCCCTGGCCCCAGTAAGGTCCTTTTGGCCACATTCCCTCCTTCAGTCCACTTTTGTGGGCAGGTTGTCGTGGAGACTCCAGTACCATGGAGATGACCCCACTGTTGTTAGTGCTGCTGTTGTTTTATGGGGGTGAAGCACAACCATTTCAGAGTGTTCCCAAACGCTCATTCTCTCTCGCACGCTCTCGCCCTCAAACACACACACACACACACACACACACACCTTTAAAGTTACACACTTTACTGCAAAAAGCAGAAGGTGGCACTAGCACTTGTAACCACTACCTGCTGTATTTTAAGGCTTATGGGTACTAGATTCTCTGCAAACTGAACCGCTACACTATATGGACAAAAGTATTGGGACACCATCCCATTCATTGTTTTTTTTTTCTCTTCATTTTTTTTTTCTCTTCCATAATCCAGGGTATTATTAAGAGTGTATCCTGCTTTTGTTGGAGTAACTGTCTCTACTGTCCAGAAAAAGGCTTCCTACTAAATTCTGAAGGAGCATTGCTGTGAGAATTTGACTGCATTCAGCGACAGGAGTGATGTTAGTGAGGTTAGGGTGTTGGATGATGATCACCACCCCACCTCATCCTCAACTCCTCCCGATCAAATGTTCATTCCAAAGAACACAGTTCTTCCACTGCTCCACAGCTCAATGCAGGGGGGCTTTATACCCCCTCTAGCCCAGGCCTGGCATTAGGCAGCATGGTGCCAACAGGTTCACCTGTTTATCTGCTACAGAGAGTCCTATTCTATTGACAGTACTTCTGTACAGGGACAAAAAAAGCTGTGTATGTGTGCATTCGCACATCTGTGTCACCAACGGGTGCAATGTAAAGTAGCTGAATGAATTTGTTAGAAGGGGTGTCCACAAACATTTGGACATATAGTTTATCTCCAAAATGGCAGCTTTGCAGGAGAAGGATGAGAAGAATGAAAGTCAATGAAGGAAGATTTTATTCCAAGTCATTTTGAAGCATTTCTATTGATCCGTTCATCATGAAATTTTAGAATTAAGTGACGTAAAGAATTAAGAGTCAAATTATGCAGCGGGAACAGCAAAATAAATGGAAATAAGCTTTTTGAGTGGCGGAGTATTTTGAAAAACATTAAAAAAAGTTCACATTTAAAAAGGTTTGCAAAGAAAGGACCCCCCGCCCACCTAGTTAATCCCACACTCATAAATTAAGGACTGCTTTGTTTTAGCTTACACTCCTCATTTATGAAGTTCCTAATATATTTTAGACCAAGCGTGTATTCAGAAATGGGGGGAATCAGCATCTGAACATAATTCCTATTCCAATAAATGCTGCATGCATCCAAAAGCTCCTCTGCAGTTTGTTAAGCTGCTCAGTTTTTACGTGTACTGACGTTGTTTTTGGGAAAGGTACTCCTACTTGAGTCGTTATTTAACAGAAATAACAGCATTTTCACTGTTACGTTTACTAAGTGTGCCTTTAGGCCATTTCCCACACCTCTGGGAACCCCTCTCAGTTCTTAGGCCACGTTACTCCTCAAGCTTGGCACCACTTTCACCCCGATGCCCCACCAGGAAGCCTGGAGGAATTTGAAAAAGGAGGGGGCAGTGAGGCATTCGTCCTGCCAGCCCCCAAAAATGATTGCACACAAAAAAAAGGCCTGGGTGCTTTGTCACCATCATCCCTCCCTTCTTTGCTAGGCCTCCTAGTGCCCCTACCCCACTCCATACCTTTCCAGTGACCCCGGCGCTGGGCATAAAAGACCCATCAACAGTATCACTGGCCGCATTTACAAGTGAAAGAGGCTCAATAATGGAGCAGTTAGAGAGAGAATGGGCGAGCTTGAGGAGGCTCACAGATGTTGGTGGTGTAGGGAGAAGGGGGGGGGGAGAATGAGGCGGATGGAGAGAGAGGGCTCAGCTCTATTGTTGCTGAGAGAGAGAGAGAGAGAGAGAGAGAGAGAGAGAGAGAGAGAGGAGAGAGAGAGAGAGAGAGGGAAAGGGGAGCGAGAGCAAGAGTGAGAAAGTGAGATAGAGAAAAAGCACACATGAGAGCGAGAAGGGATTGGGGCAATTACTTTTCAGGCTAATGTTTGACGATGGCAAACCAACTCTGAGCCAACACTGGTCCAACGAAGAGGCCAAGTAGGCCGGGCCGGGCTGGGCTGAAGAGCAGGTGTGCATGGGAGCGTGTGAACCAGGGCTTGTGGAGGTCAGAAAGAGAGAGAGAGATATGATGGAAAGAGGAAGCTCAGTTTGGGGTGTTGGAATTGTTTGGGATAGGAGAAAGGGGATTGGTGGACATAGCGGCCACATCCTATAGCCCTAAAAGGCGTAAAAAAAAAAAGAAAGACTTTCTTTAGTTCCAGTGGGGATGAAGGCAGAGCCGGCATTCCACCACCCTTTTTCCCGCCTCCAGGAGAGACTGGGATCGAGACGTATGGAACTAATTAAGTGATCAATACAAGGAATTGTCAGAAATTGACTTGTCGGAGAAAGACAGAAAGAGGTAGAGAAAGAGAAAGGGGCGAAGTGACTTCTGAAGTTATGAGGAAGTGCAAAAGTTTTATCTCCAAGGAATTTGTGTCAGCATGATTATGTTCACCTGCCTAATTCCATTTGTAGACATTTCTATTTCAGCAAAACGGCATGAGCCATCTGCTGGTGTGACATTTTAACAAAAGATACTCCCCTCACCACCACCCCCTCCCCAAAACCAAACCGTGTTAATGTACTTTTGACTGTACTTACAGGGATCTGATTGGCCAGGCAGTGTCACGTGGTGGTCCTTCACTCCATCAAACAGAAGTTCAGCTCCTCCACTGAAAAAAGAAGAGCAGAAGGATTATTATTTGAAATATTTGGGTTTATATGAACGGTTTCTATCAATCAGATGGACACACTGTAAAAATTTCTAGTTCATCGAAGAACCTTTAAGAACTTTTGGGATTCCTCAGTAAGAAGCCTGTCAAAAGGACCAGATCCTTGAGGAACATTTGGAAGTTACTCAGTTTGAAACTGTTGAGGCTCTTCAGGTGCCTTCAAGAAAAAAGTCACTCTCAAGGATGAAGACCTTTGCAAAGAGCTAAATTTCATTTCAGTGAGATAAATTTAAGAGGTTCCTCATAGTTGGATCCAAATACAGTAGCCTAAACATCTGCTAGGAACCTTCTTTCAAACAAATTCTTTGAAGAACCAGATTTCTTTCTGAGGAATCCTAAAAGTTCTTGCAGGCACCTTTAGCTTCTTCAAGGAACTGCACTTTTTTAGTGTATGAGGAACTTCCTGAATTTCTCTTACTGAAACAAACTTTAGTTATTGGCAATGTTATTGCTTTCGTCCTTAAGAATGGGCTCCTGGGTTCTGAGTGGGTCAGGGGTCTAATGCAGTACCACTACGGCTCGAGGGCCATGAGTTCGAATCCCTAGCCATGTCGCTTTGCCATCAACAGCTGGAGTCAGAGAGAGCACAATTAGTCATTCTCTCTCCTCTAATCACCAGTAAAGGGCTGTTGGTCGGCACAGGTGCTGCAGAGCTATGGACCTAAAGCTTTTCTCTGACCGTGTCGGCTGCCCAGTAATGCCAGATCGGTGGCAGTTTAAAGAAAAAGCAGAGGTAGCTGGCTTTGCATGTTTCGAATGTGTTAAGTCTTTATCGTCCGAGTGTTGGGGGCAACGCTAGTGCTAGAGATTTCTGTCTGGTGGTCGGGTGTGGTACAAGCTTCCCAACGATTAAGAATGGCTCAGCTTTCTCGAGATTCTGTTTTAAACCATCTTTAACAAAAAAGCAACACTTCTTACGCTTTATTTACAAAACACTTGTTACACACTTTATTTTCACTTTTATTAGCAAACTTTAAGATCTCAACTTTGTTCAAAATTTCTTAATAAAAAGCTTTATAAAATGGTTAAGCGCTAATCTAAGATCTAATTCTGCATGTTTTGGTGTTAGGGATGGACAAGGTGACGATATTTTATCGTATTGTGATTAATTTTGTTATTAGGACTTTTCTAAGCATATCGTAGAAGTTAGTGCTTAACTGACTGATTGACTTATATTATCAGATCAAATTTCATTACAAACAGTGCAATTAGACTGGTTTAATTAGACGAAGTGCAGCAAATGTTAAATAAAATTCATTGTACTCAGTACGGGAGAGAATCTGAACAGTAGTTTTTAAGAATCCTTCACTACTGATGCATTTAGTCTGTGATTACATGTATGATAAATATCATGAAAAATATCTTTAAATATCACAATGTAGAATTTTGAACACATCATCAAAATTATGGTGATAGGAGTCACGTCCCAAGTGATTACAGTCTCTAAAAAATCATATGACTAAGAAAATAAGATAGTTTTGAGTTTTGGTCTAAAATATATTTTATATCCATATCCATGGGAAATAGACAACCTCACATAGCTTGACTGGTTACTTTGGACAGTATGTATATATATATATATATATATATATATATATATATATATATATATATATATATATATATATATATGCACTAAAAACTACTGGTTTCCATCACCACCACTATGAAGAAACCACAGAGTTCCCAACAATGAACCATTTCACACCAACCAAACCTCTCTGACACATTGCAACTAATGTTATTAATTTAGAAAAATCTGGGCAATTTCCATTTAACCCAACAGTTAATATTGCTGAGGGTCGGTAATGCGTTAAGGATCTTTGGATGAAGGGAAAGTTGCAAATGAAAGCCTCTCTGGTTCCCCCGCAGAGAAAGGTCATTGAGATTCATTGAAAGAAGTGATCATCCAACAAAGGGATGAGTTCCTCTTGTCCTCTGGTCCATTCAGTCATTAGGAAGACTAGATCTGGCTATTGTTACACAACAGGAAGCTCCATCTGCTCCAACAACAGACCCTGAAGATGCCTTCACTAAAGCAATGGTCACTAATCCTCCTCTTGGACCTACCCTCCTGCAGAGTCTAGCTTTAACCTGGGCTGCAACTAACAGTCATCTCACTTAATTAATGGACTAATCAACCGATTATGCCTTTATTGGATTCACATCTTGTGCTGTTGATATTAGTCAAAGTTCCAGCTATAGGACTAGTGATCTTTTCGGAGTGTTACAGTAGAAGTCATATCGCCCCCTGTGCTTCCTGTAGTGACCATCTATGGCAGGGGTGCCATGTCCAGTCCAGTCCAGTCCAAACCACCTGACTCTAGTATTCAGGGGCAGCAGAAGGCCTTCTTGAACTGGAAATGGGATGTTATATTAGGGTTGGACCAAACCCTGTGGAGAATAGTAGATCATCACCAATAGAACCCTGTGGAGCAATAGACCAGGGTTCCCAAGCAGAACCCTTAGATTCCCTACACACTGAGCATAAGATGTGGGTTAAGGGGGCTGCAGTTGATTAAATACCCTCACCCGGTTTGGAATCACCCATGTAGTTCACATCACAGTGGACCACTCGGATGATCTGATCGCACCTCAGGTCTGCTTTATACAACTGATTTTCCAGCACTGCCAGCAACATCTTTCCTAATAAATGAGATCCATTTTGGCAACTAACTGTTGTAGCTCTAGATAACCGATGTCAGTACAAGTGAGGGCTAAATGTCTCAAAGTGAGGGCTGCTGCTGTAGCCATTTCCATTATTTTTAATCAAGTCGTTTAGCGCTGCACTTGAAGGTCTGGAAAGAGTGTTTTTTGGATTCTCAGTAACTAAGGGTAGGTTAAGGGTTGGTTTGATGAACACCACAGACAAAATACGGGGGCGATTCTGGGTTTTAACAGGGGAGAACGCTGCACTGCGAATCTTGATGTCCACAAATGTCTGGATCATTAACCAGAGCACGGGATGAACCTTCATTTCTTCTCTGTAGACCTACTTTGGAAGGTTTCCAGAGCTGCTCTGACCCTCAGAAATGGGGTTGAATCATTACAATTGCAACTGTAAGCAGACACACAGTTAACAGTGTGAGTGTTTAGATTTTTTTTTTTTTTTTACAGTTTGAGCACTGTAACAACTAGGACAGTCTGGATCAAATGCATTTTGGGTTTGAGCTGAAGCTACATGAGAATGGATGGTCAATCAAGAACTGGAGAAACTGGTGAAACTGCACCAGAGCTATCCAAGGACTAGTGCAAATCAGTTTCTACGTTTCAGCCACAAACAAAAGCTCACTTTTTCTGGTCCACCTTAAATAGTCCTGGGACGTCAGCACTGTAACTATCAGTGGGTGCTAGAGCTGCAATATGACGATATGTTATTGTATCATGCTAAATTGTGTTATCGTGATAAAAATGAGCTTTTCTAAGCATACAGAGGAGACTGTTAGTGCTTAATAAACGCTGGTCAGCTGCAGGTTTGATTACGAATAGTGTAATTAGACTGGTTTAATTAGATAAAGTGCATAAAAATTACTCTATTCAGTACGGGAGGGTATATAAAGAGTGGTTGTGGATAATAATAGTATTGTGATAAATATTGTGTATCACAAAGAAAGTCTTTAAATATTGAGATTTGAGTATATTGAGTATTTTCACCATATCGCCCAGCCCTACTGACCGATAGCACCAATCTTTACGCCCCAACTTCTACAAGATGTCAGAGACAAAAGCCTCAATCAAGAACTGGTGAAACCACACCAGAGCTATCCAAGGTCTAGTGCTGAAGGATCAGTTTCTACGATTCAGCTACAAACAAAAGCTCATTTTTTCTGGTCCACCTTAAATATTCCTGGTACCTCAACGACAATCTGGATCAAATGCGTTTTGGGTTTGAGCTAAATCTATATGAGAAGGGATGGTGATCACTGACCACCAGGAATCTTCTGCACTATGAAAGTAGCACCCATTACAAACCACAGGAATCAGTGTGTTCAGATGTTATCAATCAGATAGCACCAGTCTTTACTTCCCAACTTCTACAAGACGTTGCAGACCAAAGCCTCAATCGAGAACTGGTGAAACCCTTCCAGAGCCATCAAAGGACTAGTGCTGAAGGATTACGGCAAAGCAGTTTCTACGGTTCCTCTAGATCAAACTGTATTACTGTGGCTTGAGCTTGGAGATAAGAGAGAGAGCAAACACAAGAGAAAGCTACTGAAAAAGCACACATTTAGAGAAGCATCCATAGCTGTTTACACATGTGATCTTAGTCCCATCTTCAGATACATAGTTACAGAATATGTTAATCGTTAAAGATTAAATAGCTCCAGCAAAAGGTGGATAGCCAGGTGGACAGTACGGTTTAGAAAGCGAGACGCTGTTGGTTAGTGAAACAGCACGTCAGCGAGAGAGATGGAGCGAGCAAGCGACTCATGTAGCAGGTGCAAGGCCCATAAAGAGCGCTCACATCTCTTGGAGAATGCACAGTTGTCCTCCAGATCCTCAGGGTTGGCAGGCCGCCCGCGCTCGAGCGGTCCAGAGAGACGCTGCCACATCAAGCCTGCACACCAGGGTCAGTAAGGCCACCCTCAAACACCATCTCTTTTTTTTCTTCCATAGAGGATGACAGAGGATTCTGTGATGACTTAAATGCTGGAAAGGCTTTTATATGGTGCCAATGGTAACTTTTTACTTCACGCTTGACCTCAATCTATGGTTTGTTCTGTGTGTGTGTGTGTGTGTGTGTGGGGGGGGGGGGGGGGGGGGGGATGTAACAAGTAGTGGCTCGTCTCTAGGGCCGTCACTGTCGGCGTACATTCTCACAAAATGTTCAAAATGTTCTGTTTGAATGCTGTATGAATATTAATAGAAAAGTGGGCTTTCAGTAACAGCGATAACTGGGTTGATCATGGAGGCCCTACTAGCACTACAATTCAGAAGCCTGGACATAATTATAATACTGTGTTGACTATATTAATACCACATTTATTGTGCCTGTTCCCTTAAATATGAATCATTTGGGTAGGTGTGAACACAGTAATCACACTGGATGTGGGCCAAAACAACCACACAGAACCTCCTTGAGAGGGGAGGGTCTCTGCCCACTTCCCAAACAAACTCTGGAGCGGTTCATTTGTGGTGAGAAAGTGATCTGACCTCAATCAGACCCAAGAATGAGGTGCATTCTGCAAGTTTGAGCCAAGCATCCTGCAGGTGAAGTTTAACCTGGTACACTGCCCGGATCCCCCCTGTCAAACTGCACAGAAACCTGCGCTAGTTCAGAGCACAAGACCTTCTTCCTGTATTTACTTTCTTGCTCTGCCCCAGACAGGTCTGACCAATAAGCAGAGAGAATGATTCTACATGTGAAAACAAACTGAACCAAGAGGAAAACAACCAAAGGTTTACCTGAGCCAGAACTAACTATAGGTGTGAAAACGTCCTAAGAGATCAGATTGTGCTGCAGGCAGATAAGAGTATCGTGCCTGTACAAAAAGCAGTTTATATGGTACACTGCACATTTTTGGACAGCAGACTCAACAGTTTTCTCTGGGAAAACAGGAGCAGAACCGAGCCTCAGCTCTCGTACATCAGGCGAAACAGGCTGCTTTAAACACCCGTAGGCAAAATGGCTTCAGAGAACAAGCCATGCATGAAGCTGAAGTTCGCTTCTTATTCAGCAGCTTCTTGCTCAGTTTTTCTGTTCCTCTTTGGAATAATGGTCCTGAAACGTCAGAATCATAAAGTAAGTGTCCTCACACAGCACAATTTGTAATGATATTCTTTATTATTAGAAAAATACAGTGTTGTGGCCAAATGAAAGGGGAGTCTCCACACAAACCACTTTTTTTGTGTGTTTGTGTGTATATTTAAAGTGTATATTTTATTAAATAGATATTACGCTTAAACTCACACACAGTAACTGTGCTTGGATGGAAAAGGGTGATTTTGTTACAAATTATTATTATTATTATTAGTAGTAGTAGTAGTTTCTGGACACATTACACAGACAACAGCACTAGTCCACCAGTCCATTGGAACGTGCACTGGAACGTGCCAGTTGTCATATTCATTTTTCTATTCACCCCTGCACTATTGTCAAAGGTTGGCTATTACCTACATCTATATTAGATGTATCAGTGGCGGGAAAAAAAAATCAACATTTTTTGAAATTTTTCAAAATCTGAAACTAGAAAAGTGCAGAATGGCTGCACAGCTTAAGTGGTTGGTTGGGTGTTACTAGTGTTACTAACTTTTGCACCACATTCACTCCTATTGGGGAAAAAACAACTGCCTGGCTATGTGGAAACCGTACATCTGATCCAGAAGTTTAAGTCTGAACAGTGTTCATTATTCATACATAGAATAAAAAAGGTTGATAAACATTATATATATATATATATATATATATATATATATATATATATATATATATATAAATAAATAAAACAATATGGACCATATATTTAAAATAGGCTGCATGAAGTCACATGTTTTCGCAATCAGAGAACTATGAAGTATTTGCTCTCTAAAATAAGACTAATAGGCAAAAACCTCAAAAACAAAACAAAAACATTTTATTTGTGCTATTACTTCTTCTTCCTGATATGTAAGGCATTTATAACTGCATTTATAACCGAATTAATAAATTAACCACAATTATTACACATTCATAAACCCCGATAAGGCTACTCTTATTTTAAAGTAGTGCCATTTAATATAGAAAAACTTTATTACGTATATATGTGGCTCCACATTTTCCCTTTAAGAGGACTGCTTTTGATACAGTATCAAAACTGCATCAAACATAATTTAAAAAATAATTCTAATATATTATTATAAACATATAATATTTACAATAAATATATATAATTTATTTTGGAGAGTGACTTTGGAGGGTGCTGGACAAGAGCAGTAGATGCAGAACAGTGCTTGGAATTTGACTGATTACTAACTTAGACTGAATGAACTGAATCACAGCTACTCTGAACTACTCTTACAGTTAAGACAGTTAAATCTAGCCTCCATTTCAGCTGAATATGAAGATTAACGAACAATCTCCAGCACTTTACAGCTCTGTGACCTGAAGAGCATCAGCCTCTCTGGTTTCCTACAAGACTCGAGAATGAACTGAAATGAGCTGCACCAGTTCAGAGGGGAGAGACACACTGGCTATCAGGAAAACAGTGATTACAGGAGGCACACACCAACAGCCGGACCCCTCCAGAGCTTCTCCGGAGCAGCAGGTAAACACAGCCCCCCCTCAGGACTAATAACACACCTTTCAGCGGCTTAGTAAACCACGTGGGGAGACACACACACTCTAATACGCGCTCTGGTGTTGTATCGGGTAACAGGTAAGACTGACTGAACGACTACAAACACTGTATGTTAGAAAAACACACTTTAAAATCAGGTAAAGTCACACAAACCCGAACTCCAGATGGACCGCTAAGGGCGCTGCCATGTTGCTGCGGTAACCGGAAGCTGCCCCGCGACCTCGCGTAACCGCTGCCTTCATGACATCGGTACACTTCCGGCGAGAGGCGGAAAAAATAGCGGTCTCATGATTAAAAAAAAATATATATATGCAAAGTCTAATTTCTCTTTTAGTTCTATTATTTTGTTTAATTAAACACAAGAAAGAGCACAAAAATGTATTTATATAAAATCTTTTTTTTGTTGTTGCAAAATTATATACATGTAAATCTACTCTGCACCACCTTCCAGTGTTTAACATGTAGTTATTAGTTATTGGGAGTTGTGGTTCTTACAGGTAAATGAGAAATATAAAAAAAAAAACTTTAATATTGGACTGATTTATTTATTTTGTCTTAAATATATTTTGTCTTTTTGTCCCTCCTGGGATCAATAAAGTATTTCTGATTCTGTATCTTAAACTTGATCAGTCCAGAAAGGCAAAAGCACTGATTTAGGCTACTGTATTGCAAATGTTTAAATATTTAAATGTTTGCCCTCTAAACTTGTTATTCTTCACTTAAATAAATGATAAAGGACATGCAAAGGACGCAATGTTATACATATACATGAATACATGTGACTGAGCATGTGAGTGCTGTCATTACCCACCCATTCACTATAACAGTATCTACAGTTTAGTGTAGTTTAATCATATTTTGTGTGTAATAAAATGTTGAGAGTTAATTTTACACAGTTTTATAACAATTTTATGTTTTAAAAATATTCATTATAAATTCATGTGTATTATCCCCTTACACTACAAGGCTTATTACACACTGAAGTGTATTATTCAGTAACTACAGGGACTTCTGTATAAATTGGTGGGGCAATTCTTTGGTAATAGAAGTTTGCAATAACACTTTTGGCCAGCTGGCAGGACAAAGGCTTTTTAAGGGGTTAACCAGCAGGCTAAGCAGGGTTATATATGTATGGTATATAATTATACACTGATCAGCCATAGTAAAAAACAACAACAAAAGATTCATCTACATTGACAGTGCAATCTGTCAAGGGGTGGGATCTACATATTAGGCAGCAAGTGAACAGTCAGCAATGTGTTGTTAAAAGCAGGAAAAATCTGAGTCATTTTGACAAGAACCAGATTAAAATGGCTAGACGTCTGGTTAAGAACATCTCCAAAACATCAGGCATGTCCTCGTTGGGTTTTTCTGGTATGCGGTGGATAATACCTACCTAAAGTGGACCAAGAAAGGACAACTGGTGACCCAGTGACAGAGTCATAGGCACCTAAGGGTCATTGATGTGATCCATAAGGCCCCATTTTACAACTTACAGCTAACAATAACAACATTAGAGATCTTGTAAAGTCCATTTTTTGAATAGTCAGATCTGCTGTGGCAGCACAATTGGAGCCTACTCAATTATTCTCTTACACATAAATTTTAATGTAAACAAAATTCCTTTATCTAAGGACCTCAAAAATGTATCATTATACAGCATATATACATATATATATATATATATATATATATATATATATATATATATATATATATATATATATATATATATTATTCATAAGGGGTTTATGCCCCTCTAACAATGCTAGTTGTTAGGATTGGCAATGCTTTTTACTCATTTATATATCTGTCTATACATGTATACATGTGTGTATTTGCTTTCCATTCGGCCATGTGCAGAATATGCTGATGCATTGTTGTAAGTGTTGTTCCTCCTACTTGCCCATCAACATCTAACACACACACACACACACTCTCTCTTTCTCTCGCTCCCTGAGCCTCCATCATATTACTGACAGGTCTGTCCCAATCGGGGGTGGGCAGATTGAATTGCAAATCTCGTGCCTTCTGTTGCCGTCCGAAGCCGCGCTGGCCCTTTGCAGCCGGCCATTCATGTGGTAATGTGGAGTGTGAGGAGGAGCCGGAGAGGGCTGAGGGGGGCCAAGGGGCCAGCGAGAGTCACACGAGGGGCCACCACCAACTGACATTGAGGGGAAGGAAGTGGCAGGGTGGAGTATTTTTTTGGAGTTTTTGTGTGTGTTTGAATTTGGGTGTTGGTGATGGCGTGTCTCGGGCGGTGTGTGATTCAGGACTCAGAGCTTCATACTGGAGCTCATTTGAAAGCTTTGAGTGTAAAGCTAATAAGCCAACTCCCAATAATACTCTCAATATTACTCTCAATACAGTTTCAGGAATACAAACAATACTGCCATAAATCCTCTCAATATACTCCAGAATAAACTCAATACACTTTCAAGAATACTCTTACAAAATGCTTAATATACTCTGAAGAATATTCTCAATATACTCAAGAATACTCTTAATACACTCAAGAATACTCTCAATACATGCAAGAATACTCAAGAATACTCTCAATACATGCAAGAATACTCAAGAATACTCTCAATACACGCAAGAGTACTCAAGAATACTCTCAATACACTCAAGAATACTCTCAATACCCGCAAGAATACGCAAGAATACTCTCAATACACGCAAGAATACTCAAGAATACTCTCAATACACGCAAGAATACTCAAGAATACTCTCAATACACTCAAGAATACTCAAGAATACTCTCAATACACTTAAGAATACTCTCAATACACACAAGAATACGCAAGAATACTCTCAATACACGCAAGAATACTCAAGAATACTCTGAATACACTCAAGAATACTCAAGAATACTCTCAATACACTTAAGAATACTCTCAATACACTTAAGAATACTCTCAATATACTCAAGGATATTCTCGGGACACTTAACAGTACTCCCAACAATACTCTAAAGAATACTCTCAATACACTCAAGAATACTCTCAGTATACTCAAGAATACTCTCAATATACTCAAGAATACTCTCAATACACGCAAGAATACTCTCAATACACGCAAGAATACTCTCAATATACTCAAGGATACCCTCAATATACTCAAGAATAGTCAAGAATACTCTCAGTATACTCAAGAATACTCTCAATACACTCAAGGATACTCTCAATATACTCAAGGATATTCTCAGGACACTTAACAGTACTCCCAACAATACTCTGAAGAATACTCTCAATATACTCAAGAATACTCTTAATACACTCAAGAATACTCTCAATATACTCAAGAATACTCTCAATATACTCAAGAATAGTCAAGAATACTCTCAGTATACTCAAGAATACTCTCAATATACTCAAGAATACTCTCAATATACTCAAGAATACTTATACTCAATACTTTCTTCAATACACTGTTAAGAGTAAGTATATAGTTCAGTATTACAGTACCCCTTTTCGGTACTACTCTCTACTTCCTCAAAGAATCTTTTTGGAAAAAGAGAACCTTCCCATTAAAATCCTTTAATGGTTCTTTAGTAAAGGCAGTGGTTACATATAGAACCATGATAAGTCAAAGGACCATTTAATTTGCTTGTTCAGTTCTTGGCCTGGGCAAATAGTTCCTCTCTTCACCTCTTGTAGATGGTCAACAAAACTGCTTCCTTGCCTTGTAGGTGGTTCTTTTTAGTACCAAAAAGGCTTCCAGCATTGCTACCTTCCCTTTGAAACGATTGTGGATCTTCAAACCTCTCCAAAGATGATACGTTATGGATCCACAACCTGCTCTTCTCTGGTGTTCTTCTATTGGCACCTTTATTTTCAGAGTGTTCCTGCATCACACAAGAGCAATAACACTTCTTAATTCTCAAGAGACACAAATCCAGAAATTAAGCCCACCACAGACGTTCTGCATCCTGATCATCTTGTTCTGTATCACCTGCAAACATGAACAGCAGTGAATAACAAGTAGTTGTATTTCTTAGACATCAATATGTGCTCTCTGTTGTTTGACACTAACAGAGGCCGCGTGACACATGAATGCTAATGAATGATACAGCAGATTTCTGCTGAAAAGGCTGAGGAAACGACATATGGAGGGGAATTTTAATAGCACGTCCTCACGTAATGCTACCGATCACAGACATGGAAAAGTTGATTTGCTTCTAATGTGCAATTTCCAGACCTGCTGCAGGAAGGCCATGGTGCACGGTGCAGCAGCGGAGATGTTTCCAGACGTGTGGCTGTGGCATGGCAGGCTTTTCGGCAGTCAGTAAGCATGGGTGGATCAATACCTGAGTGTCAGTACATCCCATCCTGACGTTTCCCTTTGAGAATTGATTCTCATCTAAAAATAGCTGTAATGAGTGTTTTCTCAGAGATTAATTAAAATAACTTTCTACTTATATAATAATGACAAAGTGGGAAAATAATTGCTGAAATTAATTCATTAGGATAGGAACCAGTATTCCCAGTTCCCATCCAGTACCTAGTCTATCCAATGGGTCCTGTCAGGTGAGCTGCTGGTCGAACTGAACACATCCACACAGTGTCTGGAGTTCACAACTCTAGCCAACGATGTTTCTCTAACCAACATACACCTTATGTCCAAAAGTATTTGGACACCTGCTCATTCACTGTTTCTTCCTGAATATCTGGTTGGGGTTTTGTTTTTGAGTAACTGTCTCTACTGTCCAGGGAAGAAGGCTTTCTACTCGATTTTGGATGACCATTGCTGTGAGAATTTGATTGCATTCAGTGATAAGAGCGTTAATGGATCAGGATGTTGATGATCATCACCCTACCCCACCTCATCATCCCCAACTCCCCCAGCAAAAGTACTGGATGGAGCACCAACCATCATTCCAGAGGACACAGTTCTTCCACTGCTCTACAGCTCAATGCTGGGTGCAATTTTAAATAGCTGAATGCATTCATTAGAAGGGGTGTCCACAAACATTTGTACAATTGTACCACTCACAATTAGGCTGCATGTCAAGGTGAAGAGCTGAAAGGACCATGTTAAGGCCAGAAGAAGCTTGTGGGGTGGTCCTGGTCGGCTATAGGAAGTAACTACTGACAGTGGTCCGATGAGGGACAACAGCAACAGGGTGTTGGGTGCTGGATCCGTGTTAGATCCACAGTGAATGCCCTTAAAGGATCTGCTGTTAAAGGATCTGCTGGAGGAACTTGGTGCCAGACACCACAGGACACTTTCACGGGCCTCGTTTGGTGGCACATGGATGAACACCAGCATATTAGACAGGTGGTCGTAATGTTTTGGCTCATTGTTTTTACTCTTACAGTGTTACTGTAAAAGAGCCAGTACTCAGTTTCAGTAATACTCAAATAAAGTACAAATTAAAGTACAGTAACGAAGTACAACCACTCCACTGTTCTCCACTGCTGCTGAGCTCCAGTATTACACCTCAACCCGTGACCCCCTGAACACGATGACGTGTGACAGACAGCTCTGCTGTGTCTCTTTATCCCCCCTGAATTGGCATGCATGGGTCTCAATCCGTGCCTCTGTCCCCCTATGTGCCATCCCCCCAGCGCTTATACAGTGTACTGGTGTGCCCACCCTGCCAGTGGTGCCAGGAGGCCCTGTCTCTGACTGGCACACAGCTGCCTGGGTGCACAGCTGTCAGAGAAATGGGGCATTCTGTCCAATGCACTCACACACACTCACACACACAGATTGCATCATAGTCTTGCAGCGCCCTCCACCCACCCACACACACACACACACACACACATGCATACATACACATCCACCATCTTAACTCTGTGAGGTCACTATAGCCTGACGCACTCGCTTCAGGATCCAGAGCGCATGTTCAGCGCTGCAGCGCTGCGTTTTCCAAGAACACACACACACACACACACACACACACACACACTTGTTTTACAATGAAGGTGTATAGGAACACACTCGCATCTACAGCGATTGATCCGAGCCCCCGCACCAGAAAATATAGCCTAGCATAGCTTATGCAAAACAATGAGACTTGAATTAGGGGAACTTTTATGTCCCCAGCTTACAAATTCATGTTGTTAATAAATTAATAATTTCTGTATTAAATATATTATCTTTATAATCTTTATGAAAACATGCTTTAAACATTAATACTCTGCTGCTTTGGCCTTGTCACCAACCCAAACTTTAAAACTTCTCTGCTCCAATAAAATAATAAAAAAGTGTTTTATTAAATAAAATATTTTATTTATGTCATAACCATGGAAACTAAGACTGACAGGGGAGCACATGAGAGACAGTCAGCCATGAGAGGAGAGTGACAGTTTGATGTTTGGAAAAGTGAGTAATTTAATCGCGTCGTTTTACTACCGTTTACATCCAATTTTTTATGAATAATAAAGAAAAAAAGCCATATTCACCATTTGTGACATGTTTTGTGACATAGATGGAATTTGACTTCTGCCTTTAACCCATCCGTGCCGTGCACACATGCCCGGAGCAGTGGGCAGCCATTGCTGTGGCACCCTGGTGAGCAGAGAGAGTGAAGATCCTTGCTTACAGTGGCAGCTTGCTGAGCCCAGGTATCGAAGCCACAACCCTGTCATCAATAGTCCGGAGCGCTAACTGCTGAGCCAGCAAGTTTTTACAATTACTGCAAACAAAGAGCAAAGTATGAAAATTGGATGAGTGATATTTTTATCCAGTAAGATCAGCAGCAAGTGAGGAAACCACACACACACACATATATATGTATATATATGTGTATATAATATATATATATATATATATATACAGTCATGCCCGAAAGTATTCATACCCCTGGCAAAGTTTGACTTAAATTTACTTTTATTTAACCAGAAGTTATATTTTTGCCTTGAAACGACACAGGCATCTCCCAGGAGATAACACGATGATGTACAAGAGGCATCATTGTGGGAAAAAGTATTTCTCAGCTTTTATACACATTTGAACAAAAAGTGGCATGTCCAAAATTATTCATACCCTTTGAAAACTGTCACAGTATATGGGAAAATCCAAAGTTCTATACCATTCCAAATAGTCCAAGCTGTTTTAAAGCATCCTAATTACCCTGATTCATTGGGAACAGCTGTTTTAATCAACTCAACAGGAGAAAAACAGCAGCTCTCTGCAGTTGGTTTGTGGACAGTCATGGCTAAGACAAAGGAGCTCACTAAGGACCTGCGGCTGTGCATTGTGGCCGCTCACAAGTCAGGAAAGGGCTATAAAGCCATATCAAAATGTTTTCAAGTTCCAGTGGCTACAGTGCAAAGTATTATTAAAAAATACAAGAAGTTCCGCACTGTGGAAAATCTCAGAAGATGTGGTCGGAAGCCAAAAGTGACACCTGTGCTGGCCAGGAGAATAGTGAGAGAGGTGAAGAAAAATCCAAGGATCACCACCAAGGCCATCCTGGTGAATCTGGACTCTGCTGGTGGCGACATCTCAAGGCAGACAGTTCAACGGACACTGCACACTGCTGGGTTCCACGGACGCAGGCCAAGGAGGACACCACTTCTCCAGAAAAGGCACACAAAAGCCCGCTTGACCTTTGCAAATGCTCATCTGGACAAAGAAGAAGACTTCTGGTGTTCTGTTTTATGGTCAGATGAAACAAAAATTGAATTGTTTGGCCACAATGATGTGTGCACCATTTGGTGTAAAAAAGGAGAAGCCTTCAACCCTAAGAACACCATCCCCACTGTCAAACATGGTGGTGGGAACCTAATGTTTTGGGGGTGTTTTTCAGCCAATGGACCAGGGAACTTGATCGCAGTAAATGGCACCATGAAAAAAGAGCAATATATCAAGATTCTCAACAACAACATCAGGCAGTCTGCAGAGAAACTTGGCCTTGGGAACCGGTGGACATTTCAGCACGACAACGACCCAAAACACAGCCAAAGTGGTGAAGAAATGGTTAGCAGACAAAAACATTAATGTTTTGCAGTGGCCCAGCCAGAGTCCTGACTTGAATCCAATTGAGAATCTGTGGAGGGAGCTAAAGATCAGGGTGATGGCAAGGAGACCCTCGAACCTCAAAGAGTTGGAGCTCATCACTAAAGATGAATGGGCAAAAATACCAGTGGAGACATGCAAAAAGCTGGTCAGCAATTACAGGAAGCGTTTGATTGCTGTAATAGCCAATAAAGGCTTTTCTATTAATTATTGAGAAGGGTATGAATAATTTTGGACATGCCACTTTTTGTTCAAATGTGTATAAAAGCTGAGAAATACTTTTTCCCACAATGATGCCTCTTGTACATCATCGTGTTATCTCCTGGAAGATGCCTGTGTCGTTTCAAGGCAAAAATATAACTTCTGGTTAAATAAAAGTAAATTTAAGTCAAACTTTGCCAGGGGTATGAATACTTTCGGGCATGACTGTATATATATATATATATATATATATACAGTGAGTCCAAGAAGTATTTGATCCCTTGCTGATTTTCTTTGTTTGCCCACTAATAAAGACACTATCCTTCTGCACTTTTAATGGTAGATATATTCTAACATGGAGAGACAGAATATCAAGACAAAAATCCAGAATATAATTTTAAAGAATATATTTTAATTAATTTGTATTTCAATGAGGAAAATAAGTATTTGATCCCTCTTGCCAAACACACTCAATACTTAGTGGCAAAGCCTTTGTTTGCAAGCACAGCGGTGAGACGTTTGTTGTAGTTAACCACAAGTTTAGCACACACACCAGGGGGAATTTTGGCCCACTCTTCTTTGCAGATCCTCTCTAAATCATGAAGGTTGGTGGGCTGTCGCTTGGCAACTCTGACCTTCAGCTCCCTCCATAGATTTTCGATCGGATTGAGGTCTGGCGACTGGCTGGGCCACTCCATGACCTTAATGTGATTTTTCTTGAGCCAATCCTTTGTTGCCTTTGCTGTATGTTTAGGGTCGTTATCATGTTGGAAGACCCAACCACGGCCCATTTTCAGATCCCTGGCAGAGGGGAGGAGGTTGTCCCTCAGGATTGTGCGGTACATGGCTCCATCCATCTTCCCAGTGATGCGGTGAAGTAGCCCTGTACCCTTGGCAGAGAAACACCCCCAAAACATTATGCTTCCACCTCCATGCTTGACGGTGGGCACAGTGTTCTTGGGGTCATAGGCAGCATTTTTCTTCCTCCACACATGGCGGGTGGAGTTGAGGCCAAAAAGTTCAATTTTGGTCTCGTCTGACCACAAAACCTTCTCCCAATAACTTGGTTCATCTTTCAAATGATCATTGGCATACTTGAGGCGCGCCTCCACATGTGCTCTCTTCAGCAGGGGTACCTTTCGGGCACTGCAGGATGTGAATCCATTGTTGCGCAAAGTGTTGCCAATTGTTTCCTTGCAAACTGTGGTCCCAGCTGCCTTCAGGTCATTTGCTAACTCCTGCCGAGTGGTTGCAGGACGATTTCTGACTGTTCTCAGCATCATTGCCACCCCACGAGGCGAAATCTTCTTTGGAGCACCGGGCCGAGGTCTGTTGATTGTCATGTTATACTCTTTAAACTTTCTGATAATTGCACCAATAGTTGTTACTTTCACATCCAACACCTTACTAATCTTTTTGTAGCCCATTCCAGCTTTGTGAAGGTCAACAATTCTGACTCTGAGGTCCTGTGACAGCTCTTTGGTTTTACCCATGTTGGAGACTTGAAATCTGTGTGATCTGTCTGATTCTGTGGACAGGTGTTTTTCACACAAGTGATTAGTGAGAACAGGTGGCTTCAGGTCAGGTAACAAGTTGATTGGGAGTGTCTAACTGGTCTGTAAAAGCCAGAACTGCTAATGAATACTAAGGGATCAAATACTTATTTCACTCCATGAAATACAAATCAATTAATATATATTCCTTAGATTTATTTTCTGGATTTTCTTTTTAATATTCTGTCTCTCCATGTAAGAATACATCTACCATTAAAAGTATAGAATGATCATGTCTTTATTAGTGGGCCAACGAAGAAAATCAGCAAGGGATCAAATACTTCTTGGACTCACTGTATATATGAAAACATGTATCTCCAAAATGGTGACTTTACAGGAGAAGACAAAAACATTTCTAACTCTGAGTGGAAGTCAATGTAAATAAGAGTTTATTCCAAGTCAGTAAGAGCATTTCTATTGGTCCGTTCATCCAGAATTATTTACACAGTGTACAGAAGCAGCTACAGGGTTCCAACTATGGAGAAAAAGAAAAATGGAGATACATGTTTTTCTTTGGATAGCAGTGATATGTTCTCGCTCTCGCTCTCTCTCTCTCTCTCTCTCTCTCTCTCTCTATATATATATATATATATATATATATATATATATATATATACATGTGGTGGCAGGCATGTAAACTCAACTCATAAATATGATATTTCTGACATGATCTAAATAATGTCAATGTAAACTAAACTTCCTAAAGCTAATGTTCACTGTTTTTCACTCAATATGGCTGTTAGATGTCAACAGAGCTCAAGAGAATACAGAAACACAGTAAAGTGTGAAATCTGCATATCTGCATTCTATATAAGCTCAGTCTCGCCCACCATTAGGTCTTTAATTCAAAGCATATAAACGCTGTCTTGCCATAATCTGAACCCACATTATTGCCCTTTTTTCAAGTTAAGAGTCCATAATTGAAGAATCACTCACACACACACATATATATATATATATATATATATATACACACACACACACACAAACATATCACACAGTTACACAAGTCGCACAAGTTCAATCTAAGTTCAGTGTCTTCTGGTCAACAATGACAGCTGCCCCCATTTACTTTCCAAACACAGAGTAAGAAACCACCAGAAAGGCTGAACCCCAAGTGCTTAGAGGGGTTAATCCAGTGTGGTATTAAACTCCTGCCCACATCACACAGTGTGTAAAATATGAAGTGATCAAGTGGGGTCAAGAGTGGGAAGGGATTACACTGTAAGACTGATGCTCCTCGCAACACTGCAACAGTGAGACGCTCTCACCACCTTCTGGTCAAAGTGAGGAACTACAGTCTGTGATTTAATGAACTGGGTGAAGTTAAAGGAAGGGGGCACTTAAAAAATTAGCTCATCCCAAATCATTTGTCAGTCAGCCTAAAGATGTTCGGTTTTAAAATGGGCTTATTTTGGTTTAGCACTGGAGACACAAGACTAATATAAAAACAGTGATTCTGGATTACCTTTATTATCCTATGAGCTCTAGGACAAAACTAAAGAGCTCCGCTGTAAACTGTAAAAACAGAGCCAATTAACATGCAATATTACCAATAATATTAATAAATGAAATAAATTGACACACTAGTGCACTTAAAATACTTGATGCAATATTTCAGTCAAAAGACTTTTTAATTTATAGCTCAATTGAATCAATCTCTGAAATTCTGTTTATATTTCATACAGGCCCCCATACATTAAGACCACCCTAACTGGTAGAGAGAGTGCTCAGTGTGATGCTCGCTCTACCATTCATGAACCATCTTTGTGCCATAATGCTTTCAGTAAGGTGGCTATATTCAGATTTTCAAGGACACTGGGCATCCTTCCTGGTAAGGGTGTTGTATCTTGGGGGCTTCAAGTCGGCCTAAATTGTAGGCAGTGTCAGACCGTGGCAGTGTGTGTGTGTGTAAGAGAGAGAGAGAGAAAGAGAGAGAGAGAGAGATGATAGGAGTTAAATACCTCAAAAATCACATAGCTATGATAATGAACATAAATATAATATTTACCAAAATTAGTAAACTACCTTAATATCCTGTTTTTTCTATATAATTTCTTTATTTTACGAACTAATGTGTCATCAAATAAAGTAGTAAAAAATAGAAACCTGTAACATTTTACATATCGATAGAAAATATATCCATAAAATTAAATTAATAATAAATATAATGTATTTATTATTAATAAATAATTATTTAAATATAAATATAATTTAAAAACGCAATTAGGCATTTTAGGCTGTGACGGAAGGCAGTTTGACCAATAGTTGATGTAGATCCTTGCACAGGTTGACCAATAGGGGCGGTGAGAAGGAGGGACTTAAGCAGTTTGACCAATGGCAGAAGTAGCTGCAGCCACATCCAGCGGTGAGAAGGCGGGACTTAATTAAACTGCCGCGTTTAAAGCTGTAAAACTCCGCAGTTCTGAACACGTGGCGACTGTAGAAACAAACACTGCCGTGAAATCAATGCGAAATACTGTCATTTTGCACAATTTAGAAATCCCAAAAGAGGACGTACGATCATCCTACTTTGGGGTAACCAAAGCTAGCAGGGCTGAAAAAGTGGGAACGTGGGCTTGAGGAAAGCACAACATCCAGCCTGAACACAAGCTTACTGTATTTTATTTCCTGGAAAAAAGGTTGAAAAACATATGACATACTTATATGTACAGCACATAAGAAAGAGGATGCAACCACGACAACCTACGCCTGTTCTCCACCAGTCCAGAGTCCAGCCACTATTTACATCATGAAATAAGCGTCAATAAGCGCACACCAACCCATCTGTACATGAAAAAGAGAGTCCCAGACCAGTAAGCATCATTAAAAACTAAACTTACAGTCCAAACGTCCAAACTTCTCAGGCCTCTGTTTTTTTTATTTATTATTTTTTTTGCTTGCTGTACAGAGCCCTCTGCTGGCTTCGAGTGGAATTGCATATGGAGCATCTCCAGTCCTCAACACTTCCAGACCTCCACAGCGCTAATTGCTTTTAACGTGTGCGCCTCTATAAAAATACCTGAAATAGTGCCTCCAGAATCAGTTTGTCCCTGGTAATGGTCTTTGTCAGACTGCCTGTAAATAGTGGCAGCCTGCGTGTCAGAGCTACTGGTTCCCTTAAGAAATAGCTAAATACATTATTTTTGGGGGGTGGAAAATAGAGCTAGGAAACAGAATTACACTAAGCTTGCTGTTGACAGAGGTATATCACTTTGAGTCGTGTCATTCAGTATCTGTCTACTGAAACCTGCAACCTGCACTGCAAAATATGACACTGGTACCTGAACGAAGGCTCTTGCTGACATGGAAATAGTACTGGGTCTCAAGCCAAATAAATAAAAAAATATATATAATGATAACCTGCCATTGCCCTCCCTCCACACCCAGCCCAACCCAACCCAACCCAACTTAACCCCACTGTTATCTAAAAAAAACAAAACAAACAAAAGCCCTGTGTTTGCTGTATACTGTCATTCGGGGTCGGTGCATTCAACCACATTGGCCTGCATGAATAATGGAATTTTAAAGGAATGGTTGGAAGAAAATTCAAAGTAGACAAATTTCATCCCCATCTCAAATGTAGTTGCTGTAACAGAAATAAATGTTTTGCTTGTTATTTGATCAGAAAAGGCAAGCCTCCTTCCTGTAGCGCTTGGAGCAATGCGGCTAACAAACACTAGAAGTCAACAGTCACCCAAAATCATTAAAAAAATGACACACACTTCTCTCAAACCATTCATACACTAACGGTCATGGCATTTGGCTGAGCAGATCATTATTTGAGTCATGTTACACTGGTCAGAGTAATGAGTCTTGCCCAATGACTTTCATTTTCATTGGTTTAGCATGGTGTGCGCTTGTCCAGCTGGAGAATCGAACCCTGGGGGGTCATCCACTTAGAAGCAGTGTTGTTACCAGCGCTACATACAGCCTTTGGATGTAAAGACTGATGGTTCATGTGGGTCAGGACACAGTACGACTAACGTAAAGGTATAAGAATTGACCGATCCTGATGTGAGATTTGGGTGACTGTTGGCTGCTAGTGTTTGTTAGCAACATTAGTCTCATAGCTCGAGCGCTAAAGAAACTAAAGAAGCTTAATTTGGACACTATGTCTAACTCCATTGACGACACCTGTGTAAATTAAATTTCCTAAATTTCCAAAATCCTATGGTTTTCCCCCAAAAAGCACATTGGATTAGACCCATACACGGACGCGGTGTTATACACGTGAATGTCAACAAATGTCATGACTGGAATCCCCTGCCATTCATACTGTACAGCAAAGATCCCAGTCCTGCTGCTGGAGATCTCCTGGTTCTGGAGTTAACCCAACTATAACACACCTAATCCAGGTAGGTAATGAAGGCCTTCAGAGGAGCCTGAATATAAGCCAGGAGCCAGGTGTGCTGGATCTAAACTCTGCAGGGTTGATAGATCTCCAGGACCAGGACTGGGCACCCCTGCAGTAGATTATGCTGCTCTCTGCTCTCTCTCTCTTTCTCTCTCTCTGTCTCACACAGTCTCTCTGCATCTCTCTCTCTCTCTCTTACAGATTCACATACAGACTCACACTCATGCACAAATACACAAAGAAAAATAAAGCATGATCTATCATACACACTCAGTTCAAAAGAAATCATGGAAAGCACACATCAACTCCAACCATCTCACAGCTTCTCTCCAGCCTTCAATATCAGTAAAGCCGTGACAGGATTAAAGGGGCAATGTGCAGCACTTGCTCAAGCGTGTCAGTTCTGCTGAGTTCTGCTCAGTCTTACTCCAGATAGTAGCACAACTACTAGGAAGCTCAAGCTCAAAAAAATAAAGGTGCGGGTCCCTAAAGAACCATTCAAAGGATATTCCTGACAAAGAAAAGAATCACCAATTAAATGGCATAAATATTTAATATTTCATTTTGTGGCATCATTAAAAAAAGGGAACTTTCAATTCTAAGGGATAAAGAAGGCTCAGAGAATGGATTACAGCTCTGTGTACCAACTAAATATTAATAGGATATTTTATCATATACATTATATATTTTTTTATTTCTAACCACCTCTGCCTGTAACTGTTTCACTTGGTTTTAATTCCTTTACTTTTTAGCTATTTTATTTTGACTAATGTATGTTTTATAATTTAATTATAATATAATTGTATTATTATTATTATACAATAATGTTATTATCATTATTATTATTTATATATTATTTGTTTATTTATTACATTATTTTATTATTTTTATTTATTATGTATTTGAGCTTAGATTCAGTTAGGTTTTCTTATTTGATCTCACTTTTCGATCATTTTAAATTAAAATTGATCATTTTGTTTGGTTGTATAAATCTTACTTTTGCTTATCTTTTTTTTAATTTTTAAAGTTGACTTATGTTTTCCTAATTTAACTTTTTATCTCTGGTTTATTCATTTAATTTTATAATCTTTTAATCTAATCTACTGTTTTCCTTTTTTTTTTTTCATTTGTTCATGATTTTTAAAAAAATAATTTGATCATCAAACTTTTCCCTTTTTTAAAACCGCCGCCAATGGAGCAAAGTGCCGGGTCCCCAGCTTCACCGCACCAGCTAACAGACGCCTGTGCCAGCCAACATCGCTTAAGAGTCAGAAAGGGAAAAGAGCACCTAGAGAGAACACGGCCAATTGTGCTCTCTCAGACTCCAGCCGCTGATGGCAAAGCGGCATGGCTCGGGATTTGAACTTGCGATCGTTTGTTCATGATTTTTGATTAAACATTATTTTATTGTTCTTCTTCTACTGATAAACTAATAGAAACGTATTATATGGTCTTTCTAGGAGTGCAAGATCCAGGCCAGGAACCACTGAGGAACCTTTATTTTTAAGAGCGTGTTTCCACAGGAACGTGTACTTCTGTGCATGCTGAGCAGGATTACTTCACTGGTTTTGCCATCAAACTGTCACACACCTTGCTACACACTTGCTACACACTTGCTACACACTGCCCCTCCAATGCAGAGATGAGAACAGAAACAGAATCATTAAAAAACATAAAAAATTAAGACTTTTTTTCCTCGTCTAGCAAGTGTCCATTCGGGTTATTGAGATTTGGCAACATACATTCAAACATTTGATAAGTGAGCGAGAGTTTGGCCTGCACGAGTGCGTGTGCGTCATCTCTGCGAGCGTCCCAGCGCTGAGCGGTGTCTGTGTGATGACCATGCAGTCTGAAATCACGCAGGATCTCTCCAGTCTGAAAAATGGCGAAGCACTGATGTGTTTTTCCTCCTCCCCCTCTTTCCTGAAGTTGGTGACCGCTAAGCCCCTTTATGAGAGCATCCAACTGAAGGAGATTTTGGCTTTTTTTTTAAATGCACTCTGGCTGTAGTTCTCAGCTCTGTCCTGTGAGGGGCGCCTTCATGCCTGGAAAAAGTCTGCCCCCTTTTTGTGCCTTTTTTGTTTTGTTTTTTTTAAATGGGGGATTTAAAGCGACCTTCCTGTCTCTCAGTCCTCCCCTGTGTCTTGATAATGGTCCCTCCCAGGTGTGGGGTAACAGTGAGGTGATGGATCGTACCACATGCTGATGCAGGGAGGCGGGAGGTTGGGGAGATGCTATAACTCGCTGTGGCGTACAGGAGGCTCCAATTTGTGGGAGAGGGCCGTGAGGACTTTGTCGAACTTCTCGTAGCGCTCGGCCTGGCTGCCCTCCGAACCTCGGCTGCCCCAGAGCAGCCTCATCTGGAACTCCGTGCAGAAGATTTCCAACACCTCCTCCCTCTCCTGGAAATCTGCAATTAGACCACCAACAACTTTAATATATGGACTGGATCTACAATCTAACACTGAGCTTAAAGGACAGCCTTCAGCCATAACATTAAACATTAACAGGTGTACCTACACGACATTAGGCAGATGGTTTTAATGTTATGGCTGATTGGTTTAAATGCTGCACATACCTTGTAGCTTGCTCTCAGCGTTGGTGCGATACAGGCCTCCATGGTGTGCAATGCTGCGTGCGGCCTCTAGGTGGCTCATGACAACGTCCACTCCACACTCTGAGCTCTCCCAGGGCTCGAGCCCCTCCCCCACAGCCACGCCCCTCTCCAGCAGAGACAGCACAGGAACCACATGGGGGAAACAGGTACTGGACAGGACAGAATTTTCTGCAAGAGGACCACCACACGAACACACACACACACACACATGCATACATATTAGATTGGTATAATGCAAATAGACACACACTATATGTCCAAATGTTTGTGGACACTTCTTCTAATTAACGCATTCAGCTAATTTAGGCTGTACCTACTCACACACAAAGCAGTGTTTAGTCCCTGTAGAAAAGTACTGCCAATAGGACTCTAAACATGAACCTGTTGGCACAATGCCAGGCATGGACTAGAGGGGTATAAAGCCCCCCCTAGCTTTGAGCTGTGGAGCAGTGGAAGAACTGTGTTCTCTGGAATGATGGACAGTGCTCTATCCAGTAGTTTTAGGATTTTGAATTGGGGAGTTGGGGGTGAGGTGTGGTGGTGATCATATAACATCCGAACCTCACGAATACTCTTGTAACTAAGCTCAAATCAAATCCTCACAGCAATGCTTCTCCAAAATCTAGTAGAAAGCCTTTTTCCCTGGACAGTAGAGACAGTTACTCCAACAAATGCAGGATCAACTCTTTTTAATACCCTTGATTTCGGAAGAAAGAATGAATAAGCAGGTGTCCCAATACTTTTGTCCTTATAGTAGTATAGCTATGAGATTCCACTCATGATTTGCCAGCTCTGCTGTGGGCTTTAAGTGAAGCTTCTCACCTTTGCCTTCATTCATAGCCTTTATGAAGGGTTTGAGCTTCTTCTCGTACAGGATGGCTCCCTCTGTGTGTCTCTGTCTCAGTGTCATCCATGTCTGCTCTAGTCGTGCGATCTGAGAAACATACAACGACGGAAAATCAGCTGAGCATGGTGTCATACCTTCATTATCAGTCATCCTGTGGTGGTGTCTCTGTTTCTTGCCTCCCCCCTCCTTCTCTCTCTCTCTGTTCTCACCTGTGGTAGTTCCAGGGCTCTCATGATGGCGGCGAAGCCGAACATGTTTCCCATGGTGCTCTTCAGCTCGGCAGCCAGCTGGATGGTTTTGTAGAGCAGAGCAGCTCTCTCCTCTGTACTGCCAGTGCAGCCCAGCAGGTCAACGGCCATCATGATGGACATGGTGTAAAACCTGCAGAGAGAAATATATGTATACATATGTCATTGCTGACAGGCTGTATCTTTTGGAGCATTTCTATTGGTTCTAGCTTTTCTTAGAGGAAGGCCAGTGTTCCCAGTTCCCACCCAACACGTAGTTTATCTATTCAGTCTATGCTGGTGGAACTGAACACATCCAGTGTACAAAAAGTGCCTGGAGTTCACAAACCTTGTGTCCCTCTAACCAACATCTCAGTCACTTTACTGACCAACAGCACATTCTGATCACTGACCACTGACTTTTAAACCATACCTCAACACCCTAATTCTGAGTAGGTCCCCCTTGTGCCGCCAAAATAGCTTTGAACCATCAAGACCTTGACTCCACAAAACCTCTGAGGGCATCTTGTGGTATCTGGCACCAACACGTTCGCAGCAGATCCTGTAAGTCCTGTAAATTGTGAGGCGGGGCCTCCATGGATTGCATCATAGAGCCTTAGGTGCCTAGAATCTTGTCACTAGTTCACCAGCCGTCCTTCCTTGGAGCACTTATTTACATTTACATTTACGGCATTTAGCAGACACTTCTATCCAGAGCGACTTACAAAAGTGCTTTGCTATTTACTTAAGGAAAAACTCAGCTAGTTAGAATAGACTAATAGTTCAAAGATATCTCTAAGCTTAGACATTACTAAACACAAGACAATAAGGTGACCATAGTACTCTGCTATTCATACTCTCGGAAGAGGTGGTTTGAAGACAGCGAGTGTTGGACTCTGCTGTTCGGACACCCAGGGGAAGATCATTCCACCATTCTGCGGATTTTGAGGGATGGCGGGTTGAGCCGAGCCGTACTTGACGCTCGGAGAGCTCTTGGTGCGGATCGGCTTTTGACCATTGCCATCAGGTACGGAGGGGCTGGTCCTTTCTGGGCTTTGTAGGCCAGCGTCAAGGTTTTGAATCTGATGCGGGCAGCAGCTACAGGAAGCCACTTATGGTAGTAGAACTGACCACTGCATTAGTCGGCAGCACTCTACAAGACTCGCCTGATGTTTTGGAGATGTTCTGTTTGGCTCTTGTCAAAGTGGATCAGATTCTCACACTTACCTATTTTAGCCTATTTTTTCTGGTTCCAACATATGACCATCAAGAACTCCCCGTTCACTTGCTGCCTAATATGTAGATCACACCTCTTGACAGGTGCCACTGGAACCAGATTATCAATGTTCTTCACTTCACCTGACAGTGGTTTTATTGTTATGGCTGATTGGTGTACATACTGTATATAATTTTTGATGTTTTTCACTTTTTGAAATGATGTGAATCTGACAGTTGTTATTTACATTGTGTCAAAGTGTCACAAAGAATGGACCAATAGAAATGACTTGGAAATAAATATTTTTACACTGAAAAACCATTCAAGGTTTTTTCCTTCTCCTGTAAAGTTACTGTTCTGGATATATGAGGTTTTTATTCACCAGGGATGATAAGTTGCTGGTACAGTACAGATAGGCAAGGAGATTGAGAACCAGAGCTAAGAGGGTTCCCCAATAACCTAATACCTAATAATCCTCCATTGCTAATTGCAACACTTTAGCCAGAGGACACATTAGCAGGTGTCCAGCAGACCGCTAGTAAGCTAAATGGTAAAAGAGGCACAGATGGCCATCAGGTCAGTTCACAGTGGTGTATCTAGAATGTTCTCTGTGGCTAAAAGAGCTGAAGAAACCTGCTGAGAGGAGAGAACGTCCAGAAATAAAACGACTGTGCTGTCTGTGAGTGTGTGGCTCTGTGTCGAGGATACCGAGGGTGAAGAGAAGTCGTGCAGAGTGTGAACGCATGTGTGAATGTGTGTGTGTAGGCTACACATGCTGTGCATGTTTGCACAGGTGTGTATATTTATGTGTGCATTTGTGTATGTAAGTGTGTTAGTCAATGGGTGCCCAATGTACATGTTAAAATGAGCCATTACATTAAAACCACTGACAAAAAAATCAATAATATTGATTATCTGATTCCAATGGCTCCTGCCAAGGGGTGGGATCTACAGACAACCGGACAAGCATTAGAATCTGCACCACTTCGACAAAAAACGAACTGTGATGGCCAGTCGACTGGGTCAGAACATCTCCAAAACATCTGGCAGGTCTAGTGGGGTGTTCCCAGTATGCAGACTGAATGTGAGCCATTGAGGGCCCACCTCTTAAAGGATCTGCTGCTAACGTCCTGGTGCCAGATACCACAGGACACCTTCAGAGGTCTTGTGGAGTTTATGCCTCGACAGATCAGAGCTGTTTTCCGTGATACGAGGGGGACCTACATTAGGCAGGTGGTTTTAATGTTATGGCTGATGGCTGATCATGGGGGGGAGGAGGGGGGTGCATTCTTCTCCAGTCTTATCTGATGGCTAAGTGAGTGCATGTGTGTGAGTGTGTATGTGAGTGTGTGTGTTTGTGTCACCTCTCTAGCAGATCCAGTCTCAGCTGATGGCCATGTGGTAGAGTCAGCAACTCCAGCCCCGAGCCCACTCCCATCATCCTCTGCATCTCCTTGGTAACTCCCAGTATCCTAGCAACCTGCGGATGGTCACACAGTCACACAGAGGAATATTTCCCCTCTCTCCCTTTCTTCTTAAACGTATTCATGCTCAGGACTAAAGATGTTTAATTAGTCTGTAATTCACCCTGATCGAGCAATGACAGTGTTAAACGCTGAATTAGCTGGATCAGGAGTGTGTGGATTCTTTCGGAACTTGGAGGAGATTAATTAGAGCGGACTGAACATCTGTAAGTCTGAGGCATTAGGGGTGTGTTCACTAACCCCAGTCATTGCCCATAAGCATTAAGGAGAGTTAGATAATGACTGTCGGGTGAACGTTGTGAACTTGTGTTTATGTGGACGTTTTTAAAATGGAATGGTAAAATATTCCCCACTCTTACTGTCTTTCCTGATGAATGATGGGCCAAAATGTAAACCTATTTGTAACAACAACAACAACAATACTACTACTACTACTACTACTACTATTTCTTCATCTGCCACTACTACTTCCACTACAAATGCTACAAATACTATGACCACTAATTGTAATAAGACTACTTCTATTACTACTGATGATAACATGACTACTACTATTACTTCTACTACTACTACAAAAATAATACCACCACTACTACTACTATTACTACTACTAATAATAATAATAATAATAACACTACTACACATACTATTTCATTGTCTACTACTACTACTACTACTACTACTACTACTCTTAACACTACTATTACTACTACTACTACTACTATTTATTCGTCTGCTACTACTACCTCAACTACAAATGCTACAACTACTACTACTAAGAGTAATAACACTACTTCTACTACTACTATTACTACTAATGATACTAATAATAACAACAACAATACTACTACTATTACTTCTACTACTACTACTAATAATAATAATAACACTACTACACATACTATTTCATTGTCTACTACTACTACTACTACTACTCTTAACACTGCTATTACTACTACTAATACTACTACTACTATTTATGTCTGCTACTACTATCTCCACTGCAAATGCTACAACTACTACTACGAATAGTAATAACACTACTTCTACTACTACTATTACTACTACTAATAATAATAATAATAATAACACTACTACACATACTATTTCATTGTCTACTACTACCACTACTAATACTATTACTAACAGTAATAACACTACTACTACAGCTAATAATAACAATACTAATACCACTATTACAACTATTTCTACTGCTACTACTACTACTAATAATAATGCCACCACTACCGCTACTACTACTTATAGTAATAACATTTCTTCTACTACTATTAATAACAATACTATTACTACTTTTACTACTACTACTTTTTCTTCTACTACTGTCCTCTACTACTACTACTTCCACTACTTCATTTACTATTACTGTCTTCTACTATTTCTTCTATTTACTAATTATGATACTACTTGTACTACTACAAAATTATACTACTATTTCTACTACTATTACTACTAATAATATTGATAACAATACTACTACTAATAATAATACTCATAATATTTAACAATTAAATGCATGTACGGCATATCATTAGAAACATATTATGAGTACAATTACTAATTAATTAATTTACAAAATAACATTGGATGTCTCTCTCTTCTATTTGAGCTTATTATCAGTGAATTGAAATTATTGATACAGGTCTCAGTTTCATTTTAAAATATGTTGTACTTTAATTAATAAGGCCATTTTGGAAAATGCACACTAGAAACGATTTGAAAAAATTAAGCTTCATTATTATTAATTAATGCAAGATTTACCAGGGGGCTTCTTACACCACATAGGGAGCATCTTGCCCTGATAGTAAGGCTGTTCTGTTCCCTCTCCTTATGAACATCTGTTTGCAGCAGAACACTGCAGTGTGCTGTGCAGTAGCTCTACTGTACTGGCTATAATTGCCTAATCCAACCCCTGACCTGCCTGTTTGATGGTTTCCCCACTCTAACAGAACCCACTTCAAGGGCTGATTAATGACCGAGTCAGAAGGATCAAGTGTAGGCATGAAAACCACCACAATGTGCAGGGCTGGGAGACTCCGGATCACGGTGCTTTGATTACGATTCTTTAGTGATTTGGTGTGTCATGAAATATCAGAGATTCATATGATTTTGAAAATTTACTGAACACACAAATACTAATGGAAGTAATGTTTAATGTAGAGAATAAAAGTACAATAAGCTTATTTGGGGATGGGAGTACTTGAAAATAACCTAATTGAATATTTATATAGGATTTAATATTGGCCGAAAAAATATATTAAAAAAATAAGTGGCCAAAAATTGGCCCAAAAAATAAGTATTTTATTGAATATTATTCATCTATGTTAAAATGATATTGTATTGTAAATAAATTACATTGTAAAATTGTTAAATTGTAAATATAGTAAATATTTACAAAAACATATTTGCTGAATTTAATATAGACGGAAAATAATCCATAACATATTCAATGAGCCATAAAAAGAGCACATAAGGACGTGTACGTTGAAAGTCCCCCATGCCTGTAAAGTGACCAACAGTGCCAAAACTTTTGCATAGAATGTACCTATATCTGTATTTGATCCATACTCCTCCAGATCAATGCATCCTGACACACTGACGACCAAACTCATACACACTGTGAATGCTTTCAAACCCGCATGACTGCGAGGGTCTCACCATGCAGTCAGCCTTGGTGATGTGTTTGGCTGCCGTTTTGGGGTCCACCTCCGCCAGCAGCTCCTTCACCCTCTTCAACACCCCCATCTCCAAGGGTTTATTCTCGGCTGGAAGCAGAGCACACTGGTACCTGCCCGGCCTGAAGGAGGAGGCTGTTTCCACCAGGGGGAGTGTAAAGCCCTCTCCACCATCTGGAGTGGAGGAGCCTGGAGCTCTGCAGTCCTCCACCCTCAGCCTCTCCACATAGCTCTTACAGGGCGGAGTTGGGGGCGGGCATGGGCGGAGCTCACAGTAGCTTCCCCCCGCCTCCGAACCGTCTGAGGGGTAACTGTGGGTGGGTGGCGTGGAGTGGTTGTGGGCAGGGGGTGTGTCCGAGCAGGGCAGGTTGTTGTTAGAGGAGGAGGGGGAGAGGTGTGGCTCGCTGGAACGGCGCATTACTGGGGAGGGCGGGATTACAGCTAAGACACGCCCACCTGAGCCATGTCGGTGACGCGAAACTAGAGAGAGGAAGTGAGAGAGAGAGAATTTAAGACTTTTAATAGCTTATTTTTCCTGAAAAGGAGAGAATTGTTTTAACAAAAAGAACATGGTCTTGAGCACTTTACAGCTTTTACACACGGCTCTGTGAATCAAACGAAAAGCAGAGGAGTAAAATACCGCAGCTCTGGTGAAATAAAAAATTAAAACTTGTAAAAGTTTTGGCCACCCCTTGGTCAAAAGTTTGGGTACCCTGAGTATAATCAGATATGTCTGTAATGTTCTAAGTGTCAATAGGTCACATCTTCTACAGAGACACACTTCTGCACAGTACTGTTCATTGCTTCATGTAATATACTGCAAAAAAGAAAAAGAACACATCAAATTAGGCATGTGCAAAAGTAATGGCACATATTTTGTTGCAAATAGAAAATAAATAGTAATAAATAAATAAATAATAAATTAAAAAAAATAAAAAAAATAAATTAAATAGGTCAATTTTCTGTAGCAGATTTGGTCACTTATTTCCAATCAACAGAATGTGTCATCTGGCCAGGGATTCCCAAAGTGAAGAAGAGGCATGAGAGAAGTAACAAAGAGGGAGCCAGAAAGGGAGCCAGGGAGCCAAGTAAGAGTATAAAAAGAGAGGGTAAGAGGAAGTGAGAGACAGACAGGTGAGGCCGAGACTGAGAGCTGCAATTCCTCCTCCAATGCCCCAAATTCTCAACAATTTTACTGACTAACTAAAAAACAAAACAAACAAAAAAAAAAAACACTATACTAAAGCCCACCCACATAAACCCCACCACCCCTATAAAACTACTGTAAATAAGAATATAAACACTTACTGTGCCTAATTATTATTTTAGAGTGAATAATTTAATTAAACTTGATTATTATTAGTTGATGATTATTATTTCTGTATTTCTATATTGATCAGATTCAATGTTTGTGTGCTTGGGCAACACTGTTGTTGAGACAGTCATGCCAATAAAGCTTACCTGAACTGACTTGAAACTGAGAGAGGTAATAAACACACTCGAGAGAGAGAGAGAGAGAGAGAGAGAGAGAGAGAGAGAAAGAGAGAGAGAGAGAGAGAGAGAGAGAGAGAGAGAGAAAGAGGAAGAGAGAGAGAGAGAGAGAGAGAGAAAGAGGAAGAGAGAGAGAGAGAGAGAGAGAGAGAGAGAGAGAGAGCAAAAAAGAAACAAGTGAGAGAAAGAAAGAGAGAGGAAAAGGAGAGAAGATGAAGAAATAAATTGAAGGGGAAAGAGGAAGAGGAAGACAACAAGAGAGACAGAGAGCGAGAACGAGGAAGAGGAGAAGAGAGGGAAAGAGAGGAAGGAACACTGCTGAGCAAAAGGAAGGGAGAGAGCAAGAGAAAGAGGTGGAAGGGAGAGAGAGTATCAACCAAGAGAAAGACAAAGACAATAGAGAGAGAGTGAGGGTGAGGGTGAGAAAGAGGTGGGAGTGATCAGAGACAGGGGGACAGAGGGACAGAGAGACAGAGAGAGAGTGAAGGGGAATCACTAATGACCTCATCAATATTAATCAGAATTTCTCCTGCATTCTGTGTCTAATGAGTTGGGCAATCTCCTTAATCTGTACATAAATGAGGGCCCAGCTGTGTGTCTGTATGTGTCTGTGTGTGTGTGTGTGTGTGTGTGTGTGTGTGTGTGTTTCTGAGTGTGTGTTTGTATACTCACTGGAGCTGTATGCAGGTGACAGGGGGGTTTCCCCTACAGGGCTCAGAGGGCAGCGGAACTCCTGTATCTGATCCATGCTGAGAGCGCAATTCCTCATGGCATCCTTATGGTGAACAGTGGAGGGGCTGTGAGGGGAACACACACATGGCCTTTTAAACACAGCTCAACTCACACACACACACACACACACACACTGTCCCCACTAACCCATACCATTCAAAGGTGGGAATCTATGTTTCCGGTGATAATAATAATAATAATAATAATATTAATAATAATAATAATTCTTAATTATTATATATAATTAATCATTATTCGATTTAAACAGCCATAACATTAAAACCACCTGAGAAATATTGCCACTACAACAGCTCTATCAAGTCAAAGCATCAGCAGGTCTCCACAAAGTGTCCTCTGTATGGTTCTAAGACCTTCCTTGGAGCACGTTTGGTAGGAACTGACCACTGCACACTGAGGGATTACCCCACATGGCATGCCTGGTGTTTTGGAGATGTTTTGGAGATGTTCTGACTGTCTAGCCATCACAATTTATGCTTGCCCATTTTTCCCGCTTCCAACACATCACCTTCGAGGATGGACTGTTCACTTGCTGCCTAATATGTAGATCCCAGCCCTTGACAGCTGCCTCTGGATCCAGATCAATCAATGCTATTCACTTCTCTTGGAGTGGTTTTAAAGTTATGGCTGAAAATATAAGATCTGGACACTTCATATTATATCATATCCAAACTTTTGAACGGTAGGGTATGTGGTCCAATACAGTTCATACAGGGATGAAGCTACATCTAGCACGACACACGTCTAACTAAACGGAGCCCAGTTTCCCAAATGCAGCTTAGTGTTAAGATCACCTTAACTGGGAGAGAGAGAGTGAGAGTGTGTTCAACGTGATGCTCTCTCGACCCTTTAAGAATCACCTTTGAGATAAGATGCTTTTGGGAAACCCAGCTCTGGTGGTTCTAGTGACTAGAACACGACTAATCAAGCTCAGGACTAGGAAACAAAAACTGCAGTCTCAGTGCCCAGTGGAGGAAGCATTGCATGCTGGGACTTGAAGTGCAAAACAATCACTGTGGAGAAAAACAAGTGTGAACCAGTGAGTCAGAGGAAGAAGTGAGAATGATGGGTTCTGTGCTAGAACACGCACACACACACACACATACACACACACACACCAGCTGCATCCCTGCGCCATCTTCACTTCGGTCTCTGACACTAGAGGCTCAGCTGGCTCTGTCGATGCGTCATCACTGATAAGGTAAGATGAGCAGTTAGACTCAATTCATTTGGACAATATTGAGAAATGGGGTTAATATCCACTATATGGACAAAAGTATTGAGACATTAAATTTTAATTTTATCCTGCTTTTGTTAGAGTAACTGTCTCTACTGTCCAGAGAAGACGGCTTCCTAATCGATTTTGGAGGCACAATATTGTGAGGGTTTAGTGAGGGCATTAGTGAGGTCAGGAAGTTGGATGATGATGATGATCACCATCCCACCTTACCCCCAACTCCCCAATGCATCCTAAAAGTTTTGGATGAGGCACCAACCATCATTCTAGACAACACAGTTTTTCCACTGCTCCACAGCTCAATGCTGGGGGGTTTAAACCCCATCTAGCCCACACCTGGCATTAGACATGGCCGATAGGTTCATATTTATCTGCTACAGAGAGTCCTAAGCTGTTACCAGTACTTCATTAGAACGGGTGTCCACAAACTTTTGGACATATAGTGTGACTACACAAATAAAAGTTAGAACACCCCCACATTTAGTACTACTTAAAAAGCCTGAAATTAGATTTTTCTCATGGCTGTAGCATAAAGATGGAACACTCATACAGACAGATTACATAAAACGGCTCCCCAAAACACATCCATGCCCATCCATTGGGATCCATTATATTGCAGTACTGGCTGCTAATCAGGAGGCCAAAGGCGAATCTGTATTCATGAACTCAAGGACACTCCGACCAAAGTGGAGAAAGTGACCATCACTACATCTGCTGTAAACATCCTTTCTTTCATCCTTTAGCAGTGCTGCAGGGGTCTCTAGAGAGCCCCCCCCCCCATGAAAGACCAGGATAAATCCCTTCTGATGATGCAACCTGGAGAAGGAAAAAACTTTTGAAAAGCTAAAACTGGTTTGTGGTGGGTTTCTGTAAGCAAACCGTTTGAAATGAGCTTGTTTGCACATGTAGAAGACAGTCAATTAGCTCCACTTTATGTCCAAATGTTTGTGGACACCCCTTCTAATAAATGCATTCAGCTACTTTAAGTTGCACCCATTGCTGACACATATGTGCAAATGCACACAGCTTGTCTAGTGCCTGTATAGAAGCACTGCCAGGAGAATAGGACTCTGGAGCAGATAAACACAAGTCTGTTTGCACCGTGCCTAATGCCAGGCGTGGGCTTGAGAGGTAGAAAGCCCCCCAGCATTGAACTGTGGAAGAACTGTGTTCTCTGTAATGACGGTTGGCGCTCCCTCAAATACTTTTGGAATGAGTTGAGGAGTTGGGGATGAGGTAGAGTAGTGATCATCCAACATCCTGACCTCACTAATGCTCTCGTCACTGAACGCAATCAACTCCTTACAGCAATGCTCTCCAAAATCTAGTAGGAAGCCTTCTTCCCTGGACAGTAGAGACAGTTACTCCAACAAAAGCTATAGGATAAACTTTTTGAAATACCCTTGATTTCAGAAGAAACAAGGAATGAGTGGGTGTCCCAATACTTTTGTCCTTATAGTGTATCTTGTTTGATGAGGTAAGAGCTACACTAGTGCTTAACTAACTTGACTAGACTGTATTCAAGGTTAGAGAATGACCATCATCATCATCGTTATCTTCACTGCTCACCTGTGTGGGATGATCTTCTCTGTGGTCAGCCCGTCGGTCATGGTGACGCTGCGTCTCTTTATGTGCGCCCCCCTGGGGCTGGAGGGTGAATGTGCAGATCCTGACCTGCTGCTGGCCAGAGCAAATGTGGCCTCCAGGTACCTGAGGGGCAGCGTGCGGTTGACCGGACAAAGCAGCTGGGCACCAGTGCGCGGGCACACGGGCCGGCCGGTGCCAGCGTGGTGCCGGACCAGCATGGGCACAGAGTCAAACGGCTCATGCTCGAGGAGGTACTGGACTCGTGTCTGTCCACTCTTAACTAGGACCTTACTGATGCGGCAGTGGATCACCTCCTGCTGCCAGCGACAGGAGATCACATAATCACCCGCATTGGCCAGAGAGTCGCGCACCAGAAAATCTCCGCTCCGCAGCACCAGTGACTCTGACACCTGTGTATACACACACACACACACACACACACACACACAAATGAGAGATTAAAATAACACACACACGCACAGTAGAACATCCCATTAAAATCTTTTAAATTAAATTAAAAATACACTATATGGACAAAAGTATTGGGACACCTGCTCATTCACTTTGTTCAGATATCAAGGTTACTGGAGTTACTGTCTCTACTGTCCAGGGATGAAGGCTTTTTTTTACTATATTTTAGAGGAGGATTGCTGTGAGGATTTGATTGCATTCAGTAACAAGAGCATTAGTGAGTTCAGGATGTTGGATGATGATCACCACCCCACCTCATCTCCGCTCCCCAAATTATCCCAAAAGTATTGGATGGAGCACCAACCATCATTCCAGAGAAAACAGTTCTTCCACTGCTCTACAGCTCAATGCTGGGGGGCTTTACACCCCTCTAGCCCACACCTGGAATTAGCCATGATGCCAACAGATTCATCAATAGGTTTATTTGCTCCAGAGTCACACAGACAAGATGTGTGTGTGCATTTGCATATCTGCGTCAGCAACAGGTACAGCGTAAAGTAGCTGAATGCATTCATTAGAAGGGGTGTCCACAAACATTTAGCATTTGTATCATTATTCAGTGATGCACCAATCATCTAAGCAGGCTTGATCTCTTAATCTCCACCAGATGGCGCTGTGTGTATGCATGTGCAGCGCTGCTGGTCAGGACAGTGCTCTATGTCCCATCTTTATGAGGAGAGGATAAAGTTTTAATAAGAGAGGATGTGGAGTTCCCTCTGTGCTCCAGTAGAAATGCATTACACTGAAGCACAGACGGCTGAAGCTACACCACAGACAGCGTGGGCAGTTAGCAGAGTGTGCTACGCTAAATATGACACACAGTAAAATTCCCACCCACACACCTATACACACTCATTCACACACATAAATGTAATAGTGTCGCTGAAATATTAGTGTAACCAAGTCTGCACCAACATATACATACAGAGGCCTATATAATGACCACAGAGCCGTGTACAGAGGTCACTAGCCTGAACTCACTACCTCTGGTCGATATATGCAATCAAATATTCACAGCAATGCTTGAAAATCTAGTAAAGCGAATCCTCCCTGGACAGTAGAGACAGTTAATCCACTACAAAAGCAGAATAAACTATTTTTAAACCTTTTTTTCATTTCAGAAGAAGCCGTAAATGAGCAGGTGTCCGAATACTTTTGTCCATATTGTCTATCTATACGCAGATCTACACTCGCAGTTAAATCAAAACCTCATGAGTCCATTTTTTTGTAGTTTTATTCTTTCATACCTTTTGAACACACCAGCTTTTAAAAATGCTCTTTGATCCCACACTGTTTGAACAACTCGTGAATGGACCAATAAAAGCGGTCCACAATGACTTTGAATAAAATATGACTACATTGACTGAATTCATTTTGAGAAGGTCTGTTCATTCCCCAACAGAGTAACAGATGAGGGATGGGAAGTCATAAACACACAGACACGAATCCAGCTACTTATACTCAGACAGATATTTTTGACAGTTGCATAGATATACATACAGAGTGTATATATATATATATATATATATATATATATATATATATATATATATATATATATATATATATATATATATATACCATATAGGAGCACTGTGTAGTTCTATAACTCCAGACTGTGTCCATCTGTTTCTCTGCAGACTCTGTTACCCTCCTTTCACCCTGTTCTTTAATGGTCAGGACCCCACAGAACTGACCACCACAGAGCAGGTAGTATTTGGGTGGTGAGTCATTCTCAGCACTGCGGTGACACTGACTGACGTGGTGGTGGTGAGTGTTTTAGTGTGTGTTCCACTAATATGAATGAATCAGAGACAGCAGTGCTGCTGGAGTGTTTAAACATTGGGTCTGTCCACTTACTGTCCACTCTATTAGACACTCCTACCTAGTTGCTCTAAGGTATGGGAAGCTGATAATGGGCCAGGGTGGTCATAATATTCTGATATGACTGTTATATGACCATATCACTCCTGCTGCCGGCTGCCAGATACATATTATGTCAAAAACTAAAAAAAACGTTTTAGATAATATGAATCTGGCAGCTGTTCTTTACATTGTATCAAAATGTTATGATGAAAGGACCAATAGAAATGCTCGTAAATGACTAAGCACACATACACCCAACCGGGCATACCTCTCGTGGGATGCGGCCATGGTACCAGCCATGGCTCCTCATGTCACTGCTGCTGAGTTTGAGCTCCTCCTCCAGCTCCTTCCGCAGCTTCTCCGGTGGAGACTCCAGCAGGTACTTCTCCTTGGAGAACTGAACACACACAAACAGACACATAAAGAAATATGAGTCGCACTGATACCCTCCCCTAATCCCCTTATACAGCACTCACTGTGAAAGAGTGAAATACTACAGGACACAATACAACTGAACATATCCTGCATCTATCAACTGGGTTTACATATAGGACCCAGTCCATTCCCTTTGTTCGTATTCCAACCACCCACCACATTGCAAGCTCTTCACAGGGGTCTTCAGGTAGGCACCTCCCTTCCGGAGGTGTTGTGGGCTGAATGAAACCCACAACACCTCCAGAAGGGAGGTGCCTACCTGAAGACCCCTGTGAAGAGCTTGCACTGTAGTGGGTGGTTAGAATAAAGGCTCGACAGTGAGATGTGGCATCCCAGACCTACTCCCCTCCAAGCTCACTTTACAGACCCCAGCCCACATGTCCATGTGGGGACTGTTCGGGTAGCTCAGCTGAGAACCAGAAAGTTTTGTCCTCGGGTTGCACGTTGGCCCCACATATGAATGCCTACCAGGGTCAGTGATGGGACCAGAAGGGATTAAGCACAGGCTCCATCTGGGTTGTACATTGCATATGGGGTACTAGATGGGACCCATGTGAGATTAAGGTGGACTGTAATGAACATTGGGGCCTATTTGTAAAGCCCAACTGGAAATTCAACCATTCAGAGCCCATGCCCACCTGGAACCCACATGAGCATGTTGGCTGGGAACTACCACTTAACCAACTCCAAAACTGCAGAACCACACTGGCCTCCCTGGTGACTTAGGCTTAGCTGCAGCAGAGCTGCCTAGGCAGTTGGAACCAAAGTAAATTTGGGGTGGATTTTCACTTTCTGGACCTGGATTATCCATCCCTTAACTTTTAAGCGGAGCATTAAATAGAACCTAATCAAACACACACATCATCATCTCCACCCCAACAGTTCTCTAGGCTTTGGACACAAAACCACAATCATACACTTCACATCTTTCTTTCTCTCTCTCTCTCTCTCTCTCTCTCTCACACACACACACACAGACACATATATCAAGTTCATCAGATTGAGTTATTTAGGACTATTTCCGTCCTCTACACAGATACAGTGTATCAGACAATAGCCCCCCTGTATCCGGCTGCAGTGTAAGGCCGTGACCCTGTGTGAGACAGACAAAAGGCCCAGGCCAAACACAGTGTGTATTGTAATAAAGTCAATAAGCGAGAGCGGCCAGAGCCGAGGGCGTCCGAACAGAGCGGGGCTGTGTGAAAGAACACACAGACACTAAGAGGATGTAGGTGCTTATGGTTTTACACTTGTCTGTATATGACTCTGAATGTGTACTACTGTGCAAGGGTCAGAGACCACACGTCATTTATCGCACTTCCAGTCAAAATGGCCGTTAAGTTGCGGCTCTTCATTTTTTAAGGTCAGGAAAAAAGCCAAAAACATCTACACAATATGGCCATATGTTTGTGGACACCTCTTTGAATGAGTTCATTCAGCTAATTTCTAAGTTTCTCGCAAAATCAAAGGGATTAGAAAAGAATTGATGCTGCTTTTGTTGGAGTAACTGTCTCAAATGCCCAGGAAAGAAGGCTTTCTACTAGATTTTGGAAAGATGCTGTGAGGATTTGGTTGCATTCAGCAACAAGAGCGTTGATGAGTGATGTATTAGATGGAGCACCGACCATCAATACAGAGAACACACTTCCACTGCTCCACAGCTCAAAGCTTGGGGGGCTTTATACCCCTCTAGCCCATGCCTGGCATTAGGCATGGTGCCAATTGGTGTATGTTTATCTGCTCCAGAGAGTCCTATTCTATTGGCAATCTGTCTCTACAGGGAGTAGACAAGCTGTGTGTGCGTGCACATGCACAAGTAGCTGAATGCATGAATTACAAGGAATGTCCACAAACATTTGGACGTACAGTATGGTGTATGTATGTATGTGTGTGCCTGTTGTTATGATAAACACTGTGTGCTAAATGCTGTGACAATGACTGTGAAAGTATGTGTTTCTTCAGTAAATGACCATGAATGAATGTGCATACACTTAAGTGTGTGTGTGTGTGTTTGCGCTAAATGGTGCAATTGATTTGTCTGTCAATGACAATGAGTGAAGTGTGTGTGTATATTTGTTTGTCTCCTGTGTGTGTTTCATTCATTCTCTGCTTGTGTCTTCCTCTCTCACTCAGAAAGATAAATTGATTAGGCCTCCCCCTCCCTCTCTCTCTCTCTCTCTCTTCTTACTCACTGTCTGTCTATCTCTCTCACTCTCCTTGTAAGAGTCAGAGGTGAGAGCTGAATTGCTGCAGTCTCCACTCAGATTTGATTAGCTCTGTGCATCTGTCTGTGTCAGTGTGTGTGTATGTGTGCAGTTGTGTGTGAAAGAGCAGCGAGGTCAAGTGTGTGGAGTTATTGCTTTTGCCTGTGTGCCTCCAGGGAGGAGCCCACCTCCACAGCCGAGCGCTTCATAATCTCATCCTGCTGTAATTGCCTTTCGCTGCTGAGAGGGGCTGTAGAGGTGCTGTAGAGGTGCTGTAGAGGGGCTGTAGAGGGGCTATACTATGTCTGAAGCTGCGATACTGTAATCTGGCTTTAGGGCCTTGGGGAAAAGCCCCGGCCCGGCACAGAACCGAACAGGAGCCGGTCTGATATAAAGCAGTTTATATTGAGTTAGGAAAGAGTGCTTGGAGGTGCAGTGACCATTACTGAGTTTCTGACCTGCTTTCCCCCCACTGGACTTTTCGTTATTGACCCTTATGAAGTCATTTAATGAGAAGTATTTGTCACTCGTAGCTCTTTGAAACCAGTGGAGCTATTGTTATGGCTATGGACGTGTACAGTCCAAAGACTCGGATCTGCCAATACAGCATGTAAATGTATTATCATATATGCAGTTATGTATTTACTTTAGTAAACACCTATATAACATACCCAAGTGGGGCCTGTATGGGTATGTATTGTGCATGGGATCCATGTTGGCCACACATATGGATGCCCACCAGGGTCCCATCAGGGTCAGTTAAACATGGGCCCATCTGGGTTGTACACCGCACACATGAGGCCTAGATGTGACACATGTGAGATAAGAATGGGCTTTAATAATGGGGCTCATTTATGAAGCCCAACTGGGTCCCAGTAAAAGCCTGCACAAACCTGGAACCCACCTAGCCCACGTTCTACGCATGTGAGCCCCACATAAGCATGTTGGCTGGGTAATGTAAATCTATAATCAAAGCATCTTTCAACTTTTAAGGGTTAAACCTCCATAATCTGATGTTTCCTGGTGTCTGATATAAAGAAAAACACATAACCCAGCACATAAAGAAGAGAAAAGAGGAGAAGAGAAGAGAGAAAAAAGAAGAAAAAAAAAAGAAAGAAGAGGCGAAAAAAGAGGAGAAGAAAGAGGAGATCAGAGGAGAGGAGGGGAAGAAGAGAAGAGAAGATTAAAGAAGAGTAGAGTAGAGAAGAGTAGAGTAGAGTAGAGTAGAGTAGAGAAGAGCAGAGTAGAGAAGAGTAGAGAAGAGTAGAGTAGAGTAGAGAAGAGTAGAGTAGAGAAGAGCAGAGTAGAGAAGAGTAGAGTAGAGTAGAGAAGAGTAGAGTAGAGAAGAGTAGAGTAGAGAAGTGTAGAGTAGAGAAGAGTAGAGTAGAGTAGAGTAGAGAAGAGTAGAGAAGAGTAGAGAAGAGAAGTGTAGAGTAGAGAAGAGAAGTGTAGAGTAGAGAAGAGTAGAGTAGAGTAGAGAACAGAAGAGAACAGAAGTGTAGAGTAGAGAAGAGAAGAGTAGAGTAGAGAAGAGTAGAGTAGAGAAGAGTAGAGAAGAGAAGTGTAGAGTAGAGAAGAGTAGAGTAGAGTAGAGAAGTGTAGAGTAGAGAAGAGTAGAGTAGAGAAGAGTAGAGTAGAGTAGAGAAGAGTAGAGAACAGAAGAGAAGTGTAGAGTAGAGAAGAGTAGAGTAGAGAAGAGTAGAGTAAAGAAGTGTAGAGTAGAGAAGAGAAGAGTAGAGTAGAGAAGAGTAGAGAAGTGTAGAGTAGAGAAGAGAAGTGTAGAGTAGAGAAGAGTAGAGAAGAGAAGAGAAAAAAGAGGAGAAGAAAGAGGAGATCAGAGGAGAGAAGAGAAGAGTAGAGTAGAGAAGAGAAGAGTAGAGAAGAGAAGAGTAGAGAAGAGTAGAGTAGAGAAGAGTAGAGAAGAGAAGTGTAGAGTAGAGAAGAGAAGTGTAGAGTAGAGTAGAGAAGAGAAGAGTAGAGAAGAGAAGTGTAGAGTAGAGAAGAGAAGTGTAGAGTAGAGAAGAGTAGAGTAGAGAAGAGTAGAGTAGAGTAGAGAAGAGTAGAGAAGAGAAGTGTAGAGTAGAGTAGAGAAGTGTAGAGTAGAGTAGAGTAGAGAAGAGTAGAGTAGAGAAGTGTAGAGTAGAGTAGAGAAGAGAAGAGTAGAGAAGAGAAGAGTAGAGAAGAGAAGAGTAGAGTAGAGTAGAGAAGAGTAGAGTAGAGAAGTGTAGAGTAGAGTAGAGAAGAGAAGAGTAGAGAAGAGAAGAGTAGAGAAGAGAAGAGTAGAGTAGAGTAGAGTAGAGAAGAGTAGAGTAGAGAAGTGTAGAGTAGAGTAGAGTAGAGTAGAGTAGAGAAGAGTAGAGAACAGAAGAGAAGAGTAGAGTAGAGTAGAGAAGAGTAGAGTAGAGAAGTGTAGAGTAGAGTAGAGAAGAGAAGAGTAGAGAAGAGAAGAGTAGAGAAGAGAAGAGTAGAGTAGAGTAGAGTAGAGAAGAGTAGAGTAGAGAAGTGTAGAGTAGAGTAGAGTAGAGTAGAGTAGAGAAGAGTAGAGTAGAGAAGTGTAGAGTAGAGTAGAGTAGAGTAGAGTAGAGAAGAGTAGAGTAGAGTAGAGAAGTGTAGAGTAGAGTAGAGTAGAGAAGAGTAGAGTAGAGAAGAGTAGAGTAGAGAAAAGAGTAGAAAAAAGAGGAGATGAAAGGAGATCAGATGAGAGGAGAGGAGGGGAAGAAGAGAAGAGATGAGGAGAGAGAAGAGAAGAAGAGACAGGATGAGAGAATGAGGAGAAAAGAGGAGAAGAGAACAGAAGAGAAACAAAAAGAACCAAAGAGAACAGATAAGAAGAGAAGCGGAACTGAATAGTATTTTTATGTAAATGAGCTGTGTGTGTGCGTGTGTGTGTGTGTGTGTGTGTGTGTTTGGGGATTTGCACAGCTTTAAATAAAGATGTTAAATGGAGTTGGGTGTCTTTATCCTGCCACTCACAGCCTCTCTCCTGCAGGACACACAGAACTTCTTCAGAAGTTCATTCATTCACTCATTCATTCATTCAGAGAAAAGCCTGCAGAGGAGAGAGAGAGCGAGAGAGAGATGTGGCACTCTAACCTCCAAAGACAAGCCACCTCTGGCTGTGGAACAAAGTACTCACACACACACACACACACACACACACACACACACACACAGTCCAGTACAGTAGAGGAGGGGAGCAGAGAAAGACAACAAACATAAGAATGAGAATGACAGAGAGAGAGAGAGAGAGAGAGAGAGAGAGAGTTAGAGAGTCAAGGGGGATATAGGAGATGGAAAGGGACAAAGTAGAGAAGAGTTAAAGAGAAATAATGAGACAGTGATGAGAGAGCGATTGAGCGCGAGGTGGAGAATCGGTGGAGAGTTTAGAAGGGAAGATAGTGACAGAGATAAAACAGACCAAGTGAAAAGGGGGTGGGAGGGGGGCCATCCATTCATGCCCCCACTGCAGTCCCGGTCACCATAGAAACCACCTTTTGTGTGTGAATTGGCCCAGCACCCTGTTATGTGTGTGGAGTTTAGTGGTTAAGCTCTACGCTAAACACACACACATACACACATCCTCATTTACAGACACAGCAATTCAGGCATTTATCTCACTGCGCTGGAAGGTGAAGCTCCCAGCAAATTATTCATCACTATCAGAAAGAGAGAGAGACTGAGTGAGAGAGAGAGAGAGAGAGAGAGAGAGAGAGAGAGAGAGAACTTTTACTCACTAGCACATCCATTCCTCATTTGGACTTGCGGCTATTGCTGTGTCAGGACTAAGTGTGAGGAAGAGTTGGATTAGCAATGTGTGTGTGTGTGTGTGTGTGTGTGTGTATGTGTGTGAGTGCACTCCAGACTGTGCACTCCAGACTGTGAGTGCTGATGCAGGATTGGTTTGTTCTTGGCCTTGCGGCATCAGCCAACTGAGTCATTAGGGCCCAAACTGACCGGCTGAGACCACAGAAAGCACTCAGACACAGACATAAGAGACTCCTGAGTCTGACTGAGACGCCTTCCATCTCTTAAAGTGATAGTTAACCAGACTGTCCCCCCTTACCTCCAACATCATCAATCAGCAAAGACAATGTCTGCTGTCTGAAGTTTACTTCTTTAGTTTCGTACTGTTCAAATCCTCACACTATTGGTATGGAGTAAGGACTCCTCTGATACACGGGAAGCCAGTCAGCACCTCTTTTCAAACATCGCTTCACAGCAAAGAGGTTTTTTAAAGAGGTTTCTAAGTTCAGCCATGTAACTCTGCTGCTGCGTTCTCTTTACTGGCCTCCTGTAACTGCTGCCCACATCTGATTCAAACCCCTGAAGCTGGCCTACAAAGCCAAGAATGGGCCAGCCAGCCCCTCCATACTCCATACAAGGTCAAAAACCAATCAGTACCAAGAGCCCTTCGAGCTTCAAGTACGGCTCGACTTGACCCGCCATCCACGGAAAACAAGCATTCAGGGTGGAACGAACTTCCCCTGGGGGTCCGAACAGTAGAGTCACTCACTGTCTTCAAACCCAGACTGAATTCCCGCCTCTTCCCAGAGTAGGTGAGAAATGTAAATGTAATGTAAATGTAGGTGAGAAATCGTCATCTACCCATCCGGAGAGAGCATGGCCAATTGTGCTCTAATTGTGCTCTATCAGACTCTGGCCGCAGATGGCTAAATCGCTAGCTGACCAGCTTTCACCATTTCTTCTCTCCAACATCCACGACATTGCCATGCTATGCTATGCTACATGGCTCCTGGGAGCCATCACAGTGATGTAATCCAGCCATTTAGAGCGGAGTTCATCACTATTCCTTTACATGAAAAATCTGCGCATTTTTTTCTGAGGCAAAATAACAGGGTGGTTAATAGGCTTGTCGTATTTTTGACCTCAAACTACTCTCTCAATACTGAGCTGAATTGCTAGGAAACCTGGCCATGAATCTTATAGTCCCATAACAGGGACACTGAATGTGCATGTGGTTCTCTCCCACATTCACCCACACCCACACACACTAATGGGGTCGTTCTCTGCCCGTACCCCTACTGGCTGTCATAACCAACAACCAAGCATGATTCATCACCCAATTCCACGCCAACACCCCCTTTAGACTCAATTCCACCCCATCCCTCTCCCTCCAGCCGTCTCCACCAATCAGTAAGTCCGACTGCGACCATCTAAACTCAGAGTGACTGAATGCAGCTGCCCCACCGAGCCACGGCGCTATCCCAGAATGCCACGGACGCAAAAAGCCATTAGAATGGCCTGCGGCGAGTAGATGGGCGATACGCAGTCACGGGTCACTGGGCGCTTTTGAGCTTCTCCCTGGGGAAGAGCTAATCTGGTAAGCCCCAGTGAAGAGTGGCGCGGCGCGCTGGGACATAATGGGGGGGTTCTGGTGTGAAAGGCAGCTGCTGTTTTGCATTAGATGTTTGATTAATCGTATCACCAATACGGCTAAAGAGGTTTGGACAATTACTACGAGCTCAAGTAAATTACAGCAAGCGCTCACGTGTCTGTGAGCAAAATGGGAAGCGCTGTTTCCATTATGGTTTGTTATGAAGGCAGATCTATTATATATGCCTCAGTGATTCCCACATAAATATGCAGCTTTTCGTGATCCATCGCGGCTAGTCTGTTAACCACTCTGTCCACCATAGGCCTACCATTAGAGTATATGGTGTACACCCACCTCTGGAGGAGACCAACTATACACATCTGAGGCCCCATCCACACGTATCCAGATATTTTTAAATGCGGAGATTTCCCTGCCTGAAAATATTTCCATCCGCACAGACATGAAAGCGCTTGCATGAGCATGGTAGTCCTGTATGGGCGACGGTAGAGAGACATCAAAACACCACAAAGAAGGAAGAAGTATCTGGTGCTATCTGCATGTAGATTTTATGACTTATGCAGTTCACTACATAAGAAAAAAGGAGGTATTTGAGATTCAGCCCGAAACATATATGCATCGTTGACCAAAAACTGTGGACGGGAGGCTAAAGGGCAGAGGACAACCTAAACAAGGGGACTAAACATGTCCAGAGATACCAAAAAACCTCAGATTTGCAGGAAGTGAAACCAGAGCAGGCCATTAGTACCAACTTCCAAACGAGATTTGAGATAAATGCTAATTATCTTTGTTTTGACTTAATATACACTCACCAAGCACTTTATTAGGAACACTACACCAATACTGGAGATTTTTGTAGCATGAATTCCTCAATATGTTGGAAACCTTTCTCTGAGATCTTCTGGAGACAGACTTGGCCAGGCTTTATCTGCAGCCTCTCTGGAGGACAGACCTACACTAATGTTTAAGTTACTGTTTCAGAGAGAGACACTGTTTCACGTGCCTCTGTCTTCTCTTTGTGTTTTCCTTCCTCATTTTTTGTTTTGTTAGGGTTTTCATCTTCTCCCTTGTCTCCACCTTAGCCCCGCCTAGTCATTAGGGTTCCCACCTGCGTCTCCTTTGTAGCCCCACCTTCTCATTATCCTCCCCAGGTGTTCCTGATTGTGTCCTGTGCTCTTATACCCCTGTGTTTGGGCTGTTCCTTGTCGAGGTTGATGTTCAGGTTGTTTGGGTGGTGTGTTTAGAGGTACTTTGGGTTCCTTCTGCGGTGCATTTCCATCATGTTGGTTTTCTTGCTTTGTTCTCTGAGTTTTGTTAGTTTACTTTAGGTTTTTGGGTTTTGCTTCTTTTGTGTTTCTCCATTATGCAAACAGCCCCTGTTATTATTTCTATAACTTCTGTTTTAGACTCTCTTAAAAGGTCTAATCATTACTGTTCTAATGGTCGGTTTATCTTCCTTTATTTGTTGCCTTATTTTACTCATTATGAGGGCCATCCTGATGTGCAGTATTGTCCAAATCATGCTCTAGGAGTGTACGGTCACAGCCAGTTCCAGCACAGCTTTACTACAGTCAGTGTGTTTGTCAGGAATCAGCAAAAGTTGGGATGGCTGGATTGCAGAGGAGGCTTGTGGTTAACGTGGTAGTGATGCTGGGCTACCCTAACTGACTGACTAACCCCCCTCTTCTAGTCCAACCAGCCTGGAAGCGTCAATGATACAATACATAGTATTACACATTTTGCTCCGTACCATAAATTAAGAGCAATTTTCATGAACATGGATTAGGCCTACACATGGAATAAACTGCTAATCCCATTTAATTTAGGATTAGCCCTATTCTGGATCTGAGAAACTGGCTTGTAACGTAATGAGAGGAATTAGCAGGAATTTGGGAATTAGAATCATCCTCCAAATAGTATAGGCAGGGGGTTTGTAAGAAATCAGCAAAAGTTGGGATGGCTGACCAATGAGGTGTTCTTAAAAAGGCCTGTTTTATTAAATTAAAATCATCATTATTATTATTATTTTATTTATTCAGTTTACTATCATTTCTGGTTGTTTACAAGACTTGAGCTGAATATATTTGTAGGCAGAGCCAGGGTAGGGTAAATGGACATGTTTCCAAATGTCCAGCTTCACCAGGCCTGGTATTTTCCCTAAACACATGTACTCCGTCTCTATTTAAGACACAGACACGCAGCTCAAGGCCCCCTGTTGCTCTGACTCCTTTTCCATGGGTTCATATGAGGTTTTGATTTCCACTTTGTGTCCATCTGCCAGTGGTGTGTTGATGTGTGTGTGCATGTGTGTGTCCTATATCATACTTTTAAGCTGCCTTAAAGCCCCCAGCTCCACCTTACTCATCTCCTCACACACATCCCTGCATCGCTCCATCTTGTATCCCTCCATCCCTGCTTCTCATATCCTCCTAATCTTCACCCAAGCCCCTTATCTGTGATCGGCTGGCTGGCCTAAACCTCCCACATCTTATCTCTTAGTACCTCACTCCCTTATTTCTCTTTCTCCGTTTCTCTCCCTGTCTCATTACTCTCTCTCTCTCTCTCTCTCTCTCTCTCTCTCTCTGCATGTTCGTCTGTGTTGCATGTTCTGCAGATATATTACACAAGGAATAAACAAACACTGCATAAAACCAAAGCCCTGGCACTCATGCATCATCGTAAAGCGAAGGTTCAGCCGCAGTATTGACTATAAAACTGAGTACAGGCCAAGTTCGGGCCTCAGAATGGCTGTAAATGCTGCTTTTAGCTGTGTTATGTGAGCTACTGTCCATGTCTGTACATAACACACATTGATAGAATCCACATAAGCAGTTTTATAGCTTATACTTACAATTACAATTACTTACCCACCCAGCGATGCTAATGTCACAGAGGTGATGCTTACGCCACAGAAGTGATGATAATGCCATGGAAGCAATGCTAACACTGCAGAGGCGATGTAACGCCACAGAAGCAATGCTGGGAGAGGTTGGCGGTCGACGCGGTAGCGATGCTAAGTAAAAGTGAGTCAGTAAGTGAAATTTCCTCTTCTAGGCTCACTGAAAGCACCAATGAGAAATCTGGAACCAAACCTTCTACATAGTTTAAAGATATCCACAGTGCACAGTATTGCATATTTTTCTCAGTATCATAAATTAAGAGCAGTTTTTTAATGAACATGAATTAGGCCTAGTCTTGGCCTAAACTGCAAATCCCATTTAATTTAGAATTAGCCCTATTCTGGATGTGAGAAACTGGCTTGTAACATAACAAGAGGAATTAACAGCAATTTGTGAATTAGAATCATCTTCCAGCTACAATATCAAATCCAGTCAGTCCGAAATGCTACCAGGATCCAGGCGTTCCTGTGGACCCTCAGAAGGTGGGTGGATGCTTGTCAAGAGTGTACTGGAGGACTGGGGTTGAGACACACTGCCACTGTTCATCAGTTTAACATCACTGTTAAACTCCACACATTCCCCCACACAGCACAGCTCTGCTGCCACTAACTGCTGCCAAACACTCTCTGACAAGCTCTCTCGACCTCTCTTTCTCTCTCTCCCTCTCTGTCTCCTTCCCACAGCATCTTTTAGTCTCATATCTCTCACTCTCCCACCTGCTCTGCAGATGTGCTCCCCGCTAATGCTTCCTGACACTGAAATCTGGAGGCACACACACACCCACACACACACACACACACACACACACTGGTTCCCCAGTCAGAGCCTGCAGGCGTGACGCTTGCTACTCTGAGAGCATCTCTCTCATGCCTAGATAAAGATTCACACACACACACACACACACATGGATCCTCCCTGAAGACCGCTGGATACTGCAAAAGGGAACAAGAATCGATAGGAATAAAACAGCACACACACACACAAACACACACACACATAAATAAATGAGGATGCTTTCCCACTCACCGTCTTACACACACACACACACACACACACACACACACACACACACACACACACTTAGCGTCTCTTATACACACATACATAAATAAGTAAAAACATACTTTCCTGCTTGCAGTCACAAACACACACACACACACACACACACACACACGTATGTGTCCCAACTCACTCACTCATTAACCCATTAACCCACCAATCGCCTCCTTCCTTTCAAACACACCCTAGCCCCTCCCAAAAAGAGGCAGCAGGAGTTCCCAGAGTGGAGTGCAGTCTCAGCATCAAAAACACAACACACACACACACACACACACAGCATGGTCAGAACTGGGTCAGCTCAAACCCGCCGCCACTGGCAGTCCTTTTCATCCATTAAAAATGGAGGACTTCTCCTTAGCATCTCAATAAAGCCCCCCATCCTACACCCACACCCCTCCACACACACACACACACACACATACACATGCTCCTGTCAGACACAATCAGTCAGCAGTCTGCTGCAGGGGGGCATTTTGTTTTGCTGCTTTTCCTCTTGGGGGCGATGGGTGGTCGTGAAAACATACAGTAAGTAGAATGAATGTGAGTTTGTGTACGCTGCCCATCAAAAATACTATATGGACAAAAGTATTGGGACACCTGCTCATTCACTGTTTGTTCCGAAATCAAGGGCATTAAAAAAGAGCTTATCCTGCTTTTGTTGGAGTAACTGTTTCTACTGTCCAGGGATAAAGGCTTTCTACTAGCTTTTGGAATTTGCATTGCTGTGAGGATTTGATGGCATTTAGTGATAAGAGCATTAGTGAGACTCTCATGGACAGCTGTACACATGCATTTGTTGACAAGCTGAGAGATCCAGAAGCGGCATCTGAAGGTAAAGAAGCTTGTGGAGTTGGTGGAGTGGACTGAATGGCAATGACAGTGACGCCATTCTCCCTGTTACAGTCAGTGGAGCATCAACATGATTCTGAAGAGGCTCTCTGGGTTATGAGGGGAGAGGGAGGGTCATCCTATCCATTTAAAGAGAGCGAAGCCTGTTAGGCTCGCTGGGACTCCCAGCCACAGACGGCTGTGATTTCCTGATGACAGGACCAACACTTGGACTGTTGTAAATGATTGTTTCCTTGTTTTGTTTTTATGCTGAACGTCCTCAAACTTTTGGCCAATGCATCCACGTACCAACTGACGGGAGCGGGCCACTGGTGTGTGTTTGTTTATGTGTAAGGTAAAACCATTCATGCTCCACCACCATGACCCTGATTCCTCACACCTGGCCATGCTGTCGTCACGGAAACACTTGTCTTCCCTCTCCTGCCGCTGCTAGGGTGTGCAGCGGTGTGTGTGTGTGGGGGGGGAATGAAGGGGAACACGGGCAGGATGTGGAAAACGCCTCTGTGCTCCTAGCTGATCTCTTTTCAACACCATGTCTACACACAACATCAGCTCACTCACCCATTCATGCGCACACACACACACACACACACACACACACACACACACACACATACTGGGTGTGAGGTGTTTCAGCACATTAGCTCTAGAAGAATGGTTTCTATGTAGCACCAAAAGGGTTCCACTACTACTAGAGAAGCCCAGATCCGATCCAGTGGCTTGGGATCAGGCTGGACCCAGATATATTTTTGATGGCTGGAGTATCAGCTATTTTAAACCTGATCCAGTTCCAAGCCTTTGTTTTTACCGCTGTGTTCCCGCAGATCGCCCTCTGGTGTCCTCATAGTTCCATTAACAGACGTTAAACGTTTATGGACACCTCTTCTAATGAATGCAGGTAAACCAGAGCAAAAGTTTTATATAGTTTCAGATATTATGTCATGCTTTCATGGTCCAATGTAAAAGGCACCATGGGGACAAAAATATTTGGACACCTGCTCCTTCATGGTTTCCTCAGAAATTCCAAAAGAAGGCATTTGTTGGAGTAACTGATTCTATGGTCTAGGGAATCAGCGACAAGAGTGTTATTGAGATCAGGATGCTGGATGATCATCACCCCACCTCATCCCCAACTCTCCAACTCATCCAATCTAAAAATATTGGCTGGAGCACCACCACCATTCCAGAGAACACAGTCCTATTGCTTCACAGCTCAATGCTGGGGGGGTTTATGCCTCTCTAGCCCACACCTGGCATTAGACATGGTCTCTACGGACTAGACAAGCTGTGTGTGTGCATTTGCACATCTGTGTCAGCAATGAATGCAACTTAAAAGTAGCTGAATGCAGTCATTAGAAGGGGTGTCCACAAACATATGGACATATGGTGTAGTTTTGTTGGAGTCCTGACAGGTTCTATGTTAGGGCCTATGAAATTGATGATGATTATGACAGTAATGTAGTTATGAAAGTGAAGAAGTGTGGCTGAAGGGTCAAAGGAGTTAGAGAACCCTTTTTCAGCACTTCACAGAACCCGTTTCGCGAGTGTACCTGTTGTATTTGCCTCTCTGGAGTAAATCATACCGAATAAAGCACTGGTATAGCTGTGTTACAGTATAATATGGGGGATGTAAAACAATGCAGTGCATCTCAGCAGTGCAGAGCATTCTTTCTACCAGCACAGCAGAGCTGCAGACGCTCCCGCCTGCTGCAGGCGACCGTGATTCATTCCAGCATTGGAAATCCGTCTCCAGCTTCCTGAACGTCCGCAAGCTCCTGCAGTTATTACTGAAGTGGATGCAGCAGTATTGACTGGACTGTCTCACTGTCTGCGTTCCTAAAGCTCTTCTGCAGAGGCGCAGTGTTAATATTGCACTGAGCAGGAGGAGTGGGAATACTGGGAAGGCTGCAGATTAAAATGGACTGTGTGTGTGTGCGCACGTGTGTGTTGTGAGCTGCTGTATCTACATTTACTGTATGCTTGCAGACTCACTCATTATCACCTCTTCTCTATCCTCTTTCTCACCAAGCCAGTCTTTCTCTTTCCCTCTCTTGCACTCCCCCTCCCCCAGCCACCAGTCCCTCTGTGTGCAAATGTCTGTCTGTGTGTGTGTGTGTGTGTGTGTGTGTGTGTGTGTGTGTGTGTGTGTGTGTCTGCTGCCAGGTCTTGGTGACACTTCGGCCCATTACACTGACAAGAGGAGAGGCAACATCCTGATCGCTGTCCTCCCTCCGGAATAACGAAAGAGAGCGGGAGAAGAAGAAGAAGAGGGAGGGTAATACTGACAGGCATATGGAGAGAGAGAGAGAGAGAGAGAGAGAGAGAGAGAGAGAGAGAGAGAGACTGGTAGGCATATGGGTCTTAAGAAAGAGAGAAAGTGAGAGAGGAAGATAGAGAGAGAGAGAAAAAGTTAGAAAAAAGGAGAGAATATTACTAACAAGTATATGGGGACGAGGGAAAGAGAAAGAGAAAGCGAGAGAAAGAGAGAAAGAATAACAAGCATATTGGGACGAGGGACAGAGAAAGAGAAAGCAAGAGAAAGAGAGAAGAAGAGACAGAGAGAGATACAAGAATATGGGGACGAGGGACAGAGAAAGAGAGAGTGCGCGAGAGAGAGAGAGAAAAGGAGAGACAGAGAGAGATACAAGCATATGGGGACGAGGGACAGAAAAAGAGAGAGTGCGCGAGAGAGAGAGAGAAAAGGAGAAACAGAGAGAGATACAAGAATATGGGGACGAGGGACAGAGAAAGCAAAAGAGACATGGGGTAAAGGCGTGTCTCTACTTTAGAGTGGCAAGACAGCATGGCAGGAGTGAGACGGAGCAAGAGAGGGAGAAAGAGAGAGAGATAGTGATAGGCATATGTATCAATAGTGAGAGAAGGAAGAAGAGAGAGAGCAATAGAGACAGAGAGAGAGAGAGAGAGAGAGAGAGAGAGTGAGAGAAAGAGAGAGAGAGAGAGAGTGAGAGAGAGAGAGAGAGGTAGGCACATAACTGTGCTTCTGAGGATTTGGAGCATATGGTGGTCTACAGGGGGGACAGTTGGACAGGAAAAGAGCTCCAGCTCATCTTTTACTGCACCCTGTAAGCAATGCAACACACTATGCAAATACCTCAACAACAACAACAACAACAACAATAATAACGTCGCCACTGCAAAAACCTTCATTTTAATTTTTTTCACGTTTTTTTACTTTTTGACTGAATGTGAAACGGGCAGTTGTTCTTTACATTGTGTCCATATTCCATGATGAATGGACCAATAGAAATGCTCCTAAATTAGTTGGAATAAAATATTTTTACATTGATTCCATTGAATGTTAAGAAGGTTTTTTCCTTCTCCTGTAAAGTTGCTATAATGGAGATACAAGGTTGTTGGAGGACATTGACTATATGTATTTGTGTGTGGGTGTGTGTGTGTGTGTGACGTATGAAGTCATCTGTGCTGCTGAATCTGCTGGAGCCTTATTTTTGATTCACAACAGCTTACCCGGAGGTCAAATGATGAGTTTTCACTGGTGGTTCAGCTAAGGTGGCAAGAAAGCACCAGTACTATACTATACTGGTCATAAGAGACCAGTAACTGAATTTATTAATTACACAGTGGAAGTAAGCAATCCATTGATGTCACAGCCAGGGCGATACACACTACATGGACAAAAGTATTTGGACACCTGCTCATTCACTGTTTCTTCTGGAATTGAGGGTAATTGTCTGTCCAGGGCAGAATGATGTTAGTGAAGTCAGGACGTTGGATGATCACCACCCCACCTCATTCCCAACTACCCAACTCATTCCAAAAGTATTGGATGGAGCACCAACCATCATTCCAGAGAACACAGCTCAATGCTGGGGGCTTTATACCCCTCTAGGCCACGCCTGGCATTAGGCAGCCTGGTGCCAACAGGTCCTATTCTGTGCAATACTTCCTTACAGGGACTAGACAAGTTGTGTGTGTGTGTGTGTGTGTGCACTTGCACATCTGTATCAGTATGTAGAAGGGTCATAAATATTTGGACATATAGTGTACAATATAACAATGTTCAGTGTTCCTATCCCCACCCCTCTACATGTAGATCTACATACTGTAGGTTTAGCTGAACTTAGGCCTAGAAGCCATGTATGAAAACCAGGGCTGAGCTTTGCCACAACCCACCGGCTCCTTTAATCCACGCTGGCTGTACAGCAGGTGCGTTTCTATCTACCCACTTATGCCCCCCCCCTCCAACCGAATAGCCTATTATAGACCAATTTGCAGGGTGTGAGGGGTCAAGGGGTCAAGTCACTGATGGCCTTTTGGTCACGGAGGGACATCGATATTACCACTCCGCCACTGTCTCTTCTGTTA